>NC_069502.1:91856045-91993545 GCF_027579735.1 Bombina bombina | reverse complement strand
GGGTATGTGTGTACTTGATGTATTTGTGTGTGAGGGGATCTATGTGTGTGACTAGGTGTGAATGTGTGTGCTGGTATCTGTGTGTACTGGATGTACGTGCATGTATATGTGAGTGCATTAATGGGTGTGTATGAGTATCTATAAGTGTGAGTACTGGGTGTAGAATGTGTACATAAATATGTGTTTGAGTGCATCAATTTGTGTGACTATATTCATGTGTGTGTTGAGAAGGAGAGAGTAATGAAATTCGTGTGAGTATATGTGTATTTGTATATGTGTTGGTGTGTGCATTTTGTATGTGTGTGTATCTGTGTGTCTATAAGTGTGTATCAAGGTGTATGTGTAGTTTTATTTGTAGGTGTATATGTGTGTGTGAAGAGAGTAATGATATGTGTGGTAGTATATGTGTATTTTTATCTGTGTTGATGTGTGCATTTTGTATGTGTGAGTATCTGTGTGTCTATAAGTGTCTATCTAGGTGTATGTGTAGTTTTATCTGTAGGTGTGTGTGTGAAGAGGGAGTAATGATATGTGTGTAAGTATATGTGTATTTGTATCTGTGTTGGTGTGTGCATTTTGTGTGTGAGTATATGTGTGTATATGACTATGTGTCTAGGTGTATGTGTAGTTGCATATGTAGGAGTGTGTGTGAAGAGAGAGTAAGGATATATGTGTGAGTATATGTGTATTTGTATCTGTGTTGGTGTGTGCATTTTGTGTGTGTGAGTATCTGTGTGTCTATAAGTGGGTAGCTAGGTGTATGTGTAATTTAATCTGTAGGTGTATATGTGTGTGTGAGAAGAGAGAGAGAGAGTAATGATATATGTGTGAGTATATGTGTATTTGTATTTGTGTTGGTGTGTGCATTTTGTGTGTGAGTATCTGTGTGTATATGACTGTATCTAGGTGTACGTGTAGTTTTATCTGTAGGTGTGTGTGAAGAGAGAGAGAGAGAGTAATGAAATGCGTGTGAGTATATGTGTATTTGTATCTGTGTTGGTGTGTGCATTTTGTGTGTGTGAGTATCTATGTGTCTATGAGTGTATATCTAGGTGTATGTGTAGTTTTATCTGTAGGTGTGTGTGTGTGAAAAGAGTGTAATGATATGTGTGTGAGTATATGTGTATTTGTATCTATGTTGGTGTGTGCATTTTGTGTGTGTCTATGAGTGTGTATATGAGTGTGTATCTAGGTGTATGTGTAGGTGTATATGTGTGAAGAGAGTAATGATATGTGTATTTGTATCTGTGTTGGTGTGTGCATTTTGTGTGTGTGTGTGTGTGTATATGAGTGTGTATCTAGGTGTATGTGTAGTTTTATCTGTAGGTGTGTGTGAAGAAAGAGTAATGATATATGTGTGAGTAGATGTGTATTTGTATCTGTGTTGGTGTGTGCATTTTGTGTGTGTGAGTATCTGTATGTATATAAGTGTGTATCTAGGTGTATGTGTAGTTTTATCTGTAGGCGTGTGTGTGTGAAGAAAGAGTAATGATATGTGTGTGAGTAGATGTGTATTTGTATCTATGTTGGTGTGTGCATTTTGTGTGTGTGAGTATGTGTGTGTATGACTGTGTATCTAGGTGTATGTGTAGTTTTATGTGTAGGTGTTTGTGAAGAGAGAGTAATGATATGTGTGAGTATATGTGTATTTGTGTTGGTGTGTGCATTTTGTGTGTGTGAGTATGTGTGTGTAGTTTTATGTGTAGGTGTTTGTGAAGAGAGAGTAATGATATGTGTGAGTATATGTGTATTTGTGTTGGTGTGTGCATAGTGTGTATCTAGATGTATGTCATTTTTCTATATGTGTGTGCATATGTGTATATGTTTACTTAATTACTAATGCACCTAATGGAATGTATGTGTGCTGGGTATGTAACTATTTATGTAGCTTTGTGTGTGTCTGTATGTGTATAACGTGTGTTTGTGGGTGTACTTGTGAATTTTGTGTGTCCCTGTATAATAATAGTAGTAGCAATTACGACAATAGTACTAGTTTATTATTGTTGTTATTATTATTAGTAATAGTTGCATTTTAACAACGCATTATCTATAATGTAGTTTATTACTATTATAATTATTTATTTTTATTATTATTATTATCAGTGTATGCCATGTACCCCCGTAAATCAATCTAAGTAGCGCTTCTACCCTACTGCTTGCATCCCAGCTGCACACTCACTGCAGTTGGTGCCATTTTTAGGGGGCAGTATAAATAGCGTGATCTGGCAGGTCTATACTCTCTCTCTCTCTGTATAGTAATACTAGCAGTACTGCGTGTTCATGTATAATGCTGTACGTCTGTACGTGCGCGTGCACGGGCTTATTTGCTGCTATAGCCCGCACTATAGGGAGGGGCTTGCGGATTGTTACTATGACATATACCAGCAGGCCGGGGCCGCACACTGATAACCCAGTGATTACACCGAGGGAGCCGGGGTGCAGTGTGAGCCCGGCCGGCTGATGGATAGCCGCTGTCCCGCCCCTGTCACTGCTGTATTAATGAGGTGTGGCTGACAGCGCTGCTGAGGGGGCTGAGCCCTGGGACGCCGGGGTGTCTCCTTCTGCTTCCCGATCTCAGACACTCAGGCGCTGGGGTCATAGCCCGGGAAGACCCCGTTCCCAGCCAGAGACAACCGCTGAATGCACTGCGGAGAGGAAAGGGGGCAGGCGGAAGCCATTAGAGTGGGGAAGGGGGGGAGTAACAGCTGCCCCGGTGTACACGGGCTGGGTCAGCTCAGGTTCTGGGAGAACCAGGCTCGCTCACCAGTTCCTGTATTACTCTATATAGCTCATTCATTAAAAAATAGAGGTATAAAAGGAGTTTTAGTGAATGGAGGCCTCACAATAACTTAGAAATTGGAGAGACTGGATAACCTGTTAATGATTATAGCCCATTGTCATAGCTACTACAGAGCTGTGGGAGAAATTCATTAATGGTTTAGGGGGACTTAGTGATTATTGGGCAAATACAGCAGATCCTGCCCAGCCACATGTTTAGTAGAATTACATTTTGTCATTGCATTATGAGTTAAAGGGACAGTTAACACAACGTTTTTTATTGTTTAAAAAGATAGATAATGCCTTTACTTCCCATTCCCCAGCTCTGCACAAACAACATGTTATATTAACATACTTTATAACCTTCAAAACCTCTAAATTTCTGTCTGTTTCTAAGTCCCTAAATACAGCCCCATGATCACATGCTTTTGTATTTGCTTTTCACATTAGGGGAAGCTAGTTCATGTGAGCCATGTAGATAACGTGCTGACGCCCAGGGATTCTAACAACACAGCACTAATTGGCTTAAAGGGACAGTCTAGGCCAAAATTTCATGATTCAGATAGAGCATGTAATTTTAAACAATTTTCCAATTTACTTTTATCACAAATTTTGCTTTGTTCTCTTGGTATTCTTAGTTGAAAGCTTAACCTAGGATGTTCATATGCTAATTTCTTAGTCCTTGAAGGCCACCTCTTTTCAGAATGCATTTTAACAGTTTTTCATCACTAGAGGGTGTTAGTTCACATATTTCATATAGATAACACTGTGCTCGTGCACGTGAAGTTATCTGAGAGCAGGCACTGATTGGCTAGACTGCAAGTCTGTCAAAAGAACTGAAATAAAGGGGCAGTTTGCAGAGGCTTAGATACAAGATAATCACAGAGGTTAAAAGTATATTATTTTAACTGTGTTGTTTATGCAAAACTGGGGAATGGGTAATAAAGGGATTATCTATCTTTTAAAACAATAAAAATTCTGGTGTAGACTGTCCCTTTAAATGCAAGTCAATAGATAGTCGTGATCAGGGTCGGCTCCAGAACGAATGAAATGGGGGGGGCACGCATTACAAAGCATGTATGAGAGTCAAAATAAGAGCAGACCTACATATTCTGCAGGAAAGTGTAGTTTATGGCTGGCTTATCTCCCACTATTAACATTTGGAGAATATGTGCTAAATAACTTGGTAAAAGAATGAAGTCTAAATAATATACCCTGACACCTCTAGGACTGAGGATACACACACTGACACCTCTAGGACTGAGTATACACACATACACTGACACCTCTAGGACTGAGGATACACACATACACTGACACCTCTAGGACTGAGGATACACACATACACTGACACCTCTAGGACTGAGGATACACACATACACTGACACCTATAGGACTGAGGACACACACATACACTGACACCTCTAGGACTGAGGATACACACATACACTGACACCTCTAGGACTGAGGATACACACACTGACACCTCTAGGACTGAGGATACACACATACACTGACACCTCTAGGACTGAAGATAAACACATACACTGACACCTCTAGGACTGAGCATACACACATACACTGACATCTCTAGGACTGAGGATACACACATACACTGACACCTCTAGGACTGAGGATACACACATACACTGACACCTCTAGGACTGAGGATACACACATACACTGACACATCTAGGACTGAGGATACACACATACACTGACACCTCTAGGATTGAGGATACACACATACACTGACACCTCTAGGACTGAGTATACACAGATACACTGACACCTCTAGGACTGAGGATACACACATACACTGACACCTCTAAGACTGAGGATACACACATACACTGACACCTCTAGGGACTGAGGATACACACATACACTGACACCTCTAGGACTGAGGATACACACATACACTGACACCTCTAGGACTGTGTATACACACATACACTGACACCTCTAGGACTGAGGATACACACATACTCTGACACCTCTAGGACTGAGGATACACACATACACTGACACCTCTAGGACTGAGTATACACACATACACTGACACCTCTAGGACTGAGGATACACACATACACTGACACCTCTAGGACTGAGGATACACACATACACTGACACCTCTAGGACTGAGGATACACACACTGACACCTCTAGGACTGAGGATACACACACTGACACCTCTAGGACTGAGCATACACACATACACTGACATCTCTAGGACTGAGGATACACACATACACTGACACCTCTAGGACTGAGGATACACACATACACCGACACCTCTAGGACTGAGGATACACACATACACTGACACCTCTAGGACTGAGGATACACACAAAACTGACACCTCTAGGACTGAGGATACACACAAAACTGACACCTCTAGGACTGAGGATAAACACACCGGTGCAAGGATTTTTGTCTACACAGGCGAAGGTTCATTTTTACGCCCCCCTCGCCCCAATCCCCCACCACAACACCATAACCCCCCCCAACAATTTTTGGTTTTGCCATTAAAAGGATGTCACTGTATGTGCCAGCAGGCCAAGTGATAAACATTTAAAATAGTATTAAAGGAATGCCAGAGGAGTACCTTAAAGGGACAGTAAAGTCATTATATATTCATGATTTAGACAGAACATACAATTTTAAACAACTTTCCAATTTACTTCTATTTAATTTGTTTCCTCTTGTTATCCTTTGCTTTGATGAAGGTTCATCTATTTAAGCTCAGGAGCAGCAAAGCACCTAGGTTCTAGCTGCTGATTGGTGTCTGCATATATATATACTGATTGTTATTGGCTCACCCATGTGTTCCGTTAGAAAACAGTAGTGCATTGCTGCTCCTTCAACAAATGATAAACTGTATAGTTGTTTAAAATGGTATTCTCTATCTAAATGATTACATTTTTAGGGTTCATGTCCCTGTAATGAAGTAATATGTGCATTCTTTATATCAGCAAACAATTTCATCCTGTTTTTGCACCTGGACAGTCATACATAACAATACAATAATAAAAGTGCATTGTATTGTCTCTCACAAATGCTTCCATATAATTATATGATTACTTTAACCCCTGCAAAGAGATGATAAAAAACCCCAGAAGTCTAAGTGCACCTCACTGGGCCCCAGGCCCAGAGCACAGTCTGCCAGCCCCTTATGTATATAACAGCCAATTCTAATAAAAAGGCCAATATATTTAAATATATTTGGGTTGTGAATGAGTCTGTCTGTGTAAATGACTGTTGTTTAATTAAATTGTATGGGGTTAATGTGGCTGCCAGTTGAGCCAGTGCACTCACTGTCCTCCTCTGCTCTGTCTCAAGTCTACACTTCAGCTGCCTGAAGGGGGTAATTGCCAATGCCACTTGACTTCAGTTGCCACTATTATAATTACTGTCTGTCACAGTGCCGCACTGCCGCTGTTGGTCCCTGTCACACCGTCATATCATGTGCACAGACCCGAGCCACACGGCTACCACTTCTTATGGCCTCTGTACTCTGACTACCGCCACCCTTAGAACCCGCCCTCCTACCACTTCACTTCAGACAGTACCGGTGTTCTCGATGTATTGGAGTTTTCAATAGAACACCGGTCTGGCCTGGGTGCTTCTTATGGCCTCTCCACCCTGACTGCCCCGGGCCCCCAGAGTCCTCCGACTCCCACCCTGACCCTCATAACCCGCCCTCCTGCCTTTTCACTGCAGACAGTACCAGTCTGGCCTGGGCGTCATTCACGTGGCTCAGAGTCATTTTCACACAGAGTCTCGGTCAGTTTCACGCAGCGCCAGGCATCCAGCTCCCATATTCCCTCTCAGACTCCACCCTGTGCACAGATAGGCTTAGCGCAAGCAAGCTCCACGCCCACATATCTTCTAAATTGCAGCCAGGCGCAGATTAACTCTGTGTGCACACTACAAGCAGGCGGATGGCAGCCGCTTCCACATTTACAACATTTTCACTCATACGGCACCAAAAATATTTTTTTGAGGGGGCACAGCATTCCATTTGGGTTGGCATTGCTCCCCAATGCCCCCCCTTGGAGCCGACCCTGGTCGTGATAAGGGGGCTGTCAGAAGATGATGGTTAGAAACAAGGTATCACAGAGGTAAAAAGAGTGTTAATATAACCATGTTTTCTGGGCAAAACTGGGGAATGGGTAATAAAGAGATTATCTATCTTTTAAAACATTAAAAACATTTGAGTTGACTGTCCCTTTAAGCCCTAGAATTTAACCTCCACAGAAATGTCACTGCTGCCACAATACTGTAATGGAGATGTTACACTGGTCACATGGGGGAGATTTATCAACAGTTGAATGCCCCTGTTGATTGCAGGATCTTTTATTTACAGGTGCAACTGACATATTTGAAGCACCAGTTTAAACATTTGCTTCCTAAACTCTCTCCATCAAATTAAATTTGGAGGCAGAAAACCATCCTGGACTAATCTAACAGCGGAGATTGCCAATCCTTCTCTTGCACCATTGGTTGCATTGCAGAATTTGTGATCTCTGGTGGACACTACCTGTGAACCTTTATCTTCTGCACAATGATAAATCTGCCTCTAATATAAATGCGTTTGCAGTAATACCACCTGTGTATTGATGTTATAGGTACATTTGCCACCAAGGGGGCTATTTTCCATTGACCTTATACCTAAATCTTACTCATACCCTAACTACCACAAGGTCAGACTCACCTGTGTTCAAAAGGGATGTAAAGCTATAATCTCACAGTGTGATGTCATATGAGTTGTGAGATTTTGATAGAGGTGGTTTATTCACTTAGAACATTATCACCAAAATAATATTGAAAATTATATTGTTGAAGTTGGGGGACTATCATGGTGTTTACCCTATATATACTTCAGGTAGATCCGTCTTCTCAGCAAAATGCCTTACTAAATCATATATTTTTTTGACAGAACCTATGAATTCTGAAATATTTCACCCAAATGAAGAAGTACTCTTTACAAATCTGAGATTTTTTCCCCTGGGATTAGAGCTCAGTTTAGTAAATATTATTCAAAGCTTTCTGAGAGACTTACTGAGGCCAGTCAGTTATATTTATGCTCAAATACATTAGGATATGACAATCAATTTTTCAACCCATTAAAGTAATGGTTAAATTCACAAATACCATTCGATGTAAAATTAAAAAATAACAGTAGTTATAATTCATGAAAACTACTTACATTTAGCAAGCTTACTTCAGTAATTGATTTTAAAACACTCCATTTCTATCGCACACTCCGGCAGCCCCGACACTTAAGGCACCGCGTCGCATCGCTTTTGAAGATCAAATATTTCAACTTTGAGTGCTCAGCTATGCGACCTGACGCAGCTGATCGCTCAGAGATGAAAAGGCAGGACACACTGAGCGCGCACAGCCGCTCACTGCAGGCAATCGTAAAGCTCTCAATGTGTCACAGCTTTAGACTTGTTTTTTTTATATGACATTATTTTACTTCACCAATCATATTCGTAGCATTTTTGGCATGTATCACTTGTAAAAAAAACAGATATTTTGCGCATGCGTTAACAATGCTGCGCAAATGGCCACCTTTGAGATTCACAGCTCAGGATGTAGACAGTAAATTGTGTTATTCATTGTTTGCATTATAGCCGGACATGGAGCATAGAGCATGCGTGGACAATTTATGAGACGTCAGTATCGCGTCATGCATATTTAGAGAGCGGGTGGGATCTCTACATTGCACTACTAGAACAAGGAAGTTGAATGGGGGGTGGGAGTATATCTATGCCGGAGTCTAATATAAAGTAAATATAAAGTATGTAGATATATAAATAATTTGATATTATATATTTTTTTTTAAAAATAACGACTAGAGATTTCATAATACTGTATATCAAAAGCTGTTATCAATATTTCCTAAATTTACCATAATTTAACCCAGAAATGGCTGCAGCATATTAATTAAAAATGTTTTGTAGAGCAAAAGTGTATTTTGCCTGAAACCTACGACTAGAAGTCTAGTAAACTTGTTCGCCCCAGTATGTTTTACGCTGTATGATTCCACATCCCACCATATATTAAAAAAAACATTATACGCGAACAATACTGAAAGGAAACAGACATGACCGAGGCAGGTGAGATGATTTTAATTAGTCCAGAGTGCACCTCTCTTCCATCTACTGATTCATGTTGATATAGATGTATATCATCAGAGTTAAAGACATAAAAATAAATTCCTCCAAAAAGTAATTGGCATGGCTGGACTGGGAATGTGTTTTCAATGTGCAAATTAAAGATTGTATTTAACCTTTAATCTAAATTATAAAGAATGTATGGCAATCAAATCCTTACAAAAAATAAGGAAATTGTCATCAATTCGGATAAAGATGGAAGCATAGTTATCATGGACAAAGAGTACTATTTTCAAGAAGTATATAAACAAGTTTCTGACACTAAGACATACAAAGCACTATCACATAATCCAATAACAAAATTTAATGAAGAACTCCATCAACTAGTATTATAACACTGGAAGTTTTTGAACAAAAATACCTTAATAATTTAATACCAGAATATCCAGTGGTCCCTATTTTTTATCATGTTCCAAAGATTCACAAATATCCAGCCTGTCCTCCAGGTAGGCTCATAATATCCGTCATAGGTTCTCTGTTTGAACCACTTGGAGAATGGATGGATTCTATTCTTCAACTCATTGCTAAAAAGCAGTTGAGCTACCTGAGGACAGTGCTCATGTATTGAAAGCTTTGGAACATTTGGAGGGGCACCATTACAGTACACATGGATGGTTATTGATTTAGCTTCCCTGTATATTAGTATCCCCCAGAATTTAGGAATACAGGTATTATAATTCTTTTTGGATAGGGGAGCTAGGATAGACCACACTACAAAACATTTTATAGGGGATCACTTAAGTTTCTCCTTTCCCATAATTTCTCTCTCTTTGATGATAACGTATTACCACACACTTGTGGCACGGCCATGAGGGCTGAAGTTTGACCCTGCCTTTGCCAATATTTTTGGTCTCCTGGTGGGGAACTAACCGTATGTGGTATATGTTCATTGAATCCTTGGCGAGATGACATTGCGTTTTTTGGGTCGTTTATAACGAGCTTAATATTTATAGTAATAAAATATTCATGGACTATTTAGATAATAACAGAACATGTTTATCATTTACAGGAACATATAGTCTGAAAAAAAGTGGATTTTTTAGGTTTAACACTATCCATCGTAGATAATAAAATAGTAACAAAAACTTTTAGGAAACCCATTGCTGGTAATACCATCTTACATGCAGGCTCACAACATCCCAAACATCTAATCAAAGCCATACCAAAAAAACAATTTATCAGGCTCAGAAAAAACACCAAATGTGATGATATTTATGAACAACAATCTTCTGAATTAAGAGATAGGTTAGTAAATAGAGGCTATAATTTCAAAGAATTAGAAAAACGCTGTAAGGAGATAAAGAAAACAGATGTTTATCATAACTATAAAAATAAGAATAAAGCAAAAGATGATGATTTTGATCAGGTGATAGTGTTCACAACAGAATACACCCGACAATGTGACTAAATTGTCAAGATTCTTAAGAAACATATCCATATATTAAATGGTACTGATGTCCTAAAACCATTAGTAAAAACTAGTAAATTTGTATCCAAGAGACCTAAGACTATAGCACAGTCCTTGTTTTCCAGCTTGGTCACTAGAAACTCACAACATCGTCCCACTAATTGGCTAAATAAAAAGGGTCATTTCAAATGTGGGCATATAAATTGTCATACTTGCTTGAATATACTACCAGGAAATAATTTCTATGCAAACTGTGGGACAACATGTGTAATTAACCTTCTAATCTGCAATTTGTGCAAATGCCAATACGTAGGGAAAACGACGAGAGAACTGAGAAAAAGATATGGGGAACATGTAAGAGATGTTAACAATTATGTAAAAGAATCTGCAGTAGCAAATCATTTCAATTCTTTCCATTTTACCGATAAAGCAGATATGAATTTTCAAGCTATTGATGTAGCCAAGGTACCACCAACAGAAGGGAAGAAATACAAAATCTTGGAAAAAAAAAAAATTATTTTGGATTATGAAATTAAAAACTAGAACACCAATGGGGATGAATAAAGAATTTGATATAAATGTTTTTATTGATACATAACATAAACATGTAAGATATATTTATGAATTGGTAATTATTCTACCCTATATACCAAGGCTATTTTATTGTATACATCCAGGATTAGAACTATTAATATTCTGCCTGTGCATCTGAATCTTTCATATTTTCACATTTTGGTAAATCGTTTGTATATTGATCATGAACTTCTTTTTTAGTGTTGTAAAGTTGGGCCTTAATTTCCTGCACACAATCATGCCTCTGGGACAGTGAAATTAATACAAATATGGCTAAGATTTTTTGAAAGAAGGCCAATATATTAAGGCAAACATAAATATTAGTCCCTTGGCATGATTGAGTTCTAGCAATTTGGCTTAACTGGGAGTGTTCGATGTATGTTGAAAAATAATTTCCTTATACATTTCTTAAGTCATTATAAAGATCAGTGTACATTACTTTGAAATTTGGCTATTCAAAAGAAATTGCACAATTCGTTGTGTCTTTTTATCTATTAAGTTTGTTTTTAGCTTACATGCTGTCTATTACCTGTATGCTTAGACATTAAGGGGTTAATAGGCGTATAAATATGACATGAGATGTGTGTGTGTCTAGTCTATGAGTTAGCGCCACTAGGGGGCGCGAAACGCGTCAGAACCTGTCTGCCTCTGTATATTATACCTAGCCAATGCTCTTGGCCTTTAACTTTTTGGAACAAATAAAGTGTATTTTTATGTTTATATCACACTCGTAGTAGTGCCTGCTACTTTTTTGGACTTTGGGTGGCAATTTACTTCTATTATAAAATTTATTTTTTATCTTGGTATCTTTTATTGAAAAGCAGCGATGTGAGCTCAGTAGCCTGCCCATGTCAGGAGCACTTTATGGCAGCAGTTTTGCAAGAATATTATCTATTTGGAAGAGCACTACATGGCAGCACTATTTCCTGCCATGTAATGCTCTTGATGATTACCTAGGTAACTCTTCAACAAAGAATATCATGGGAACGAAGCAAATTTGATAATAGTAGTAAATTTGATTATTTTTTTTAAATTGTATGAGCTATCTTATTCACAAAAGAAAAATTTGGGTTTTATATCCCTTTAAACTTGAAGCAAATATATATTTGCCGTCCAGAAATCTGCAAGGAAATTTGCCACTCATTAAGAATTCGAGGTTCATCCCCCTTTTTTTTTTTTTTAATACTTTTTTTATTGAGATATAAAACAAGGCATACAAACCAAACATGTTATTAGTACAAATTAATCATGACACACAGAGTAAGTTTACCTGATAATGGAAAATATATATTAAACAGCTTGCCTGTTGTACTGGGAACTCTCTAAATGGCACATGAGGTCGCTTTTGGACCTCTTAGGAAAATATGGAGCTACAGAGAGTTAGCTAGGACTTTTGAGTCTCATAGAACCCCCCCCCCCAAAAAAAAAATCCTCTTTTTTCTTGTTTGGTATAATATAAAACATGTAATATAACTGATTTAGTAAATAACAGTTTAGAAAAAATATGGGGATTTATTGTATATAGGTTGTAAACAAAATGCAATCTATAACATTTTATGTGAAGTTGTGGCATAATGTGACTAAAGGACCGCAGTTAATTTTAGGAGATATGACGCACATTTAGGTTTCAGCAGGTGAAAATATACACTGAAGTATGAGGTTGTGGGCTAACAAACTTTGGTGGGTACTGAGGTAACATATACAAATGGCTATGTTACTGCTGCAATATAAAATGGGGCATAGCTTGAGTGCAGGAGTTGTCTAACAGGTCAGAATAATAGTACTGTACACTCTTAACAGCTTATCAGGGCTAACAAATATAATTAGAGAGATACTGTGTATCATACCTAACCCCCATCCTATATAGTAAAAAACTTTGTGTAATGCCTAATATAGGAAAACCATGACATATCTAAACGTGTTCTGCCTGGTTAAAGGACCTAAACAAACGCTCTCTTGCGGTTATTAAACAGCAACCATCTAATCAGATATGCGCTGCTGTCTTGGCCGCGGACAACAGATCACCAATATCTAAAGGGTTTGCCTCAGATAGGTCAGCATGCTAAGGCACTCTGGCTGAGCTCTGTAGCAACCCAAGGGTTGCAGGTTCGATCCCCGGCGAGGTCCACTCAGCCTTTCATCCTTCCGAGGTTGATAAAATGAGCAGTGCCTTGAGACCCTTACGGATGATTAGCTGCGCTTTACAAGTACCCAATACATACATACATTATATACTGGTGCTGACTAGGACGGGTTACCTAAAAACTAAAGTATTCTCATTACAAAGCAGGAGTAGTTAGTGATCGGGCAGAGCTATGTCCAATACAAGTAGTATGATTGTTAACATGACCAAACTTTGGTTACTACGCAACTACAGTACCTGTAGGCGCATATAAGTATGTTTAGAATACCATTAGGAGAGAATGGAAAATAGGATATAAAACACATATATATATATAAGTTTGAGGTTGTCCCACCTATGCAATGGAGATAACCTGCTCTGTGATCTTAATAATCTCTATCATTTATGTCTATAATGAAAAGAGATAATTATATGAAAAATGCTTAACCATGGTGAAGGGGAACCCATCTGTGTAGTGGATACATTTTTACAGCATAAAAAGGATATTTGATAGTGACAGGGAGTAACAGTTTAACGTGAACCTAACCCTAGTTCAGAATATGAGGACTTATTAGGGGCATCTCATTCTGTGAGCCCTTAAACAAATAGCAACATTGGTGCAAGGCTTCTAAGGTAAAACTGTAGGAATCTCATTAGTTATCAACTAAGTGAGATAGAGGTAATATTAATATATTAGAACTTTAGGTAGATAGTAAATTATCCTCATTAATAATATCGCTAACTTTCATCTCTAAATTGTTGTGACCTGAACGCTAATATATGTGCGTATTGTCAATTAGCAATTCTGAAATAATTAACTATATATAATTGTCTAACGAGTGAGGCAAAACAGTTGTGAAAATTATACTGCATAGTCTGCAGATTATGGCTCATGAAGTTAATCACAGATAACATCAAGGCTGTTGAGCGTTATGAAATTATATTTACATATTAACATCCTATGCTCTGTAATCCTCCCTCATTCCAAAAAAGAAAAAAGACAACTTCAAATATGAACACGACATTTAGTAGATATTTTTAGCCCCTTTTGTCATTTTATAATAGATATGCACTACCAGGTAAATTATAAGTAGTGTCTCGTAAAGAACAGTCCAGCTTAAAGTCTAAGAGATGTGAGGTAGCTGAACAGGAGAAAGAAGTATTCGTGACATTAGCCCATCTCTATTGCTAGATAGTCACTGTGGACCAGTTGAAGTGGTACTTACAATTTAGTGTCATGCTGGTCAAAATTAGGGGGAGTCAGAGTGTCCAAAACAAAATAGGTCCACCGGTGTAAGCGGAGCTCGGTACAGTGACAGTATATAATTTAGCCCACTCCAGATTTAACTAGTGTCCGTTTCCATCGTGGGTGCATAATGCTGTGTGAGAAAGAAGGCATCTCCCTCGGCTCCTCTCCTGCTTGCCACATGCTCATCTGAGATACGGATGCAGTTTCTCCACAAGCTCTTTGAGTCTCCGTTGTGTCAATTGCCTGTTGTAGGTTAGAAGCCTTCTCCCGCACGGTGTCATACAGTAGCATGGTGAAGATGTAACCCTCAAGATTGACAGACACCTCCGTTAATCTTAAGCCGCAATGCCAGTCCTAAGACGGCATGTGGGGACCCACCAAACCGCTGATCTATGAGAATGTTTCATCCCCTTCGTATTCATAAGGACTGTCCTGTTTGTGCGACCCATCCTGAAAGTGAGCAGCATGAGCCGGTATCAAAGCTCCAGTCCCGGCCGCCTCCTTACTAGATCCGTTAGATCCGAAGTCCCTATTTGGGTAAGTTTCGCCATTAAGTGGAGATTGTGGGGGCTCACTAGCCAGTTTTACAGAAGATAGTTGGATCAGGTATAAGAGAGACTTGGTCTGCAGCTCCTGCAAAGGCTGCCTCTTTCCTTTTACATCGGCACATAAAGCTTTTAGGGAGATATATTCCTCCTCGAGTACTGCGTGGAGCTTATTATGGTGGGCCTCCTGCAAGGCTTTGAGGATCAGTTTAGGGTCCAGCGCCATATTGAAAAGAATAGTGCGAGGATTTAAGGCAGATATTGTATGTCCCTTGTCACTGAAGATAGCGGAATTTCTGCTGTAGAGAGATGTGTTACCAGCTATTCTCCTTATTAGTAAAGATTGACAGTGTCTATGCGCTGTATACTTGGTTTACTAGATCGGTTTCCAAAGGTTATATATCCAATAATATAGTATCATCCGCGAATCGGCTTGATCTGTAGATTCTTATTATCTGGGTTTGGGAGTTGGATGGTCTTCTTAACCACTGATAGAAGGCAGATTATCTGTGATTCCCTTGGAGCAACCAATATGGCAACCATTCAAGGTGCTGCCCAGAGCAGCCTTTTTTTAGGGAATTGAGTAAGGGTCTATCCTTGTGAGAGTTTTTCACTCTATATTGGACAATAGTTAGAGAATTGGGCTTTTGTAATGTTCCATAGGTCTTCAGCAAAGCAAATAAAGCCAATTCACTTTTACAATGAGGAAACAATTCACCAAAGCAAAAAGTTACTCAACAAGGGAAACCAAGAGAACAAAGCAAATTTAAAAAATATAAGTGAATTTAAAAGTGTCTTAAAATTACAGGCTCTATCGGAATCATGCAAGTTTAATTTAGATTTTCCTATCCCTTTAAATAAGAAAGGTGTACGTACAGTACGAGGTGTGTATGTGATTCCTGCCAAACTGAGGCTAAGGTGGCTTTCTCAAACCGTCTCATACTAGATTTCAGAGTTTGAAGGAAAAACTGAGAATTAAGAAATAATTAATACCATTTTTGAGATAATAATTGCAAACATGGGTAGATTGTTTAAATAACTTATATTATACCATGGGGAAATTGTATAATTTTTCTATAATTATAAATGAAAGTCTGTATTTTATCCCATTTCTCTCTCTCTCTCAAATATAATTCCCTAAAGAAAGACAAAAATGTCTAATTTGAAATAATTAAAAAAAATGTTTATTAAAAAAATGATGGAAGAGGTTGTCTTACCCAAATTACCTACATTAATGGCATGTTTTTATATTATGTAAGTCACTTATATAACCTTACCATCACTTTATACTCTTATCTGATTGCTCGTGAAGCATTTTTTTCAATTTCAAACTTTCAAAGAAATTGGAAATCCATTTAGTCTTCACCACACTGAACCCAAATACATGTGTGAGGAGGACATTAAATTTAACATTAAATTCCACATAAAGGGCCAGATTACAAGTGGAGTACTATTTATCGCTAGAATAAGTTTTTTTTCACGCGTTGAGTAGCGCTCGTATGAGTTGGAAAAAAAAAGTTTTCATTTGGGCGATAACCTGACGTGCACAAAAAGCCAAACTTCGAATATTGCGACCGCGTTATTATTTCCCCATAGACTTCAATAAAGTGAGAAAAGTGGAAAAAAAACCTAACACCCTACTCGCCAGCAAACAGGTCGCATTTTCTCAAGTGCGCTAAACCGACATGAAAATATGAATATTTCACATAGAAGAATATTTCCAATTCATTCATATATGTATTTATGAATAAATTGGAAATATTATTCTTCTATGTGAAGAACATTGGAATGGTAAATATTCATATATATTTGATGTTGTTTTGATAATATATATATATATCAAGTAGGAGAAGGCACTCACTGGTCTTTTCAAGTGTACTTTATTTCAAAAGCGTGACGTTTCGGGGACCCACTTTGAGGAAGGGGAGTGTGTCCCCAAAACGTCACGCTTTTGAAATAAAGTACACTTGAAAATACCAGTGAGTTCCATCTCCTACTTGATATATAATTATATATATAGGTATAAAGATCATTCCGACGTTCACAAACAGTCGCGAACAACCCAATATTCCTCACGCGCAACTGTTGTAATCTGGTTTAAAATGTTTAAGCATGCATAGTGAAGCAAATTTGCAATGCACTTTCATTGTTTTTACTGTAATTTAAACCAGA
This sequence comes from Bombina bombina, assembly GCF_027579735.1. Taxonomy (NCBI): domain Eukaryota; kingdom Metazoa; phylum Chordata; class Amphibia; order Anura; family Bombinatoridae; genus Bombina; species Bombina bombina. The sequence continues at coordinate 91,976,513 of NC_069502.1, read as the reverse complement.
GAACTGTCGTTTTTCCACTGTCCCCAGAGAGGCTAGGAGGAATGTTTTGGATTTCTTAGCCCTGACTCTCCTATATACAGCACGGTATAGCTTGATCAGTACAGGAGCTTATTTGTATCGGCCCGTGATTGTCTATGGCACAGAAGATATGTTAAACAGGATTTAAGAAGCTATTCAAGAATCGTTGAATTGCAAAACAAAGTTAATTTTACCATCAAAATGACAGATTTAAATGCTTTTAAAATATTTATTCTGTATGCACATCTTTTATAATGCATAAACAATAATTATTTTAATGTCCCTTTAAATTAAACAGTAACAGCACATTAAAAAATACAATAATATTACATTTAACATTTAATATTAAATTATAACTTAAACAATAGTAATAATAATATGATACTAGCTTCCCTATACAAATTGTCCAAATGATTAACATTTGTTCTGTATTTGTTAATTATCTTCACACCTGATATTTGTTATAATTAGTTTTTTTTTTAAAGGAAGATTAAACACTGACGGCTAAATTACGAGTTGTGCGTTAAGGTAAAAAAGCAGCGTTAAGAGGTCCTAATGCTGCTTTTTACGCCCGCTGCTATTACGAGTCTTGCAGGTATAGGTGTACCGCACACTTCTTTGGCCTTACCGCAAAACGACTTACGTAAACTTTGTAAAGTCTTTTTTCTATGGGACTTCCATAGCGCCGGTATTACGAGTCTGTCCTGGGAGGCCAAAAAGTGAGCGGTACACCCTACCCCATCAAGAGTCCTAACGCATTTAAAAGTCAGTAGTAAAGAGTTTTATGGTACAACGCCGTAACATAAAACTCATAACTAAAGTGCTAAAAAGTACACTAACACCCATAAACTACCTTTTAACTTCTAAACTGAGGCCCTCCAGCATTGCAAACACTAAAATAAAACTTTTAACCACTAATCTGCTGCTTCGGACACCGCCGCCACCTACATTAAATTTATGAACCGCGTATCTGCTGCACACAACATCGCCGACACCTGCATTATATTTATTAACCCCTAATCTGCCGCCCCCAATGTCGCTGCAACCTACCTACACTTATTAACCCCTAATTTGCCTCCCCCAACGTCGCCACCACTATAATAAACATATTAACCCCTAAACTGCCGCACTCCTGCCTCACAAACATTAGTTAAATATTATTAACCCCTAATCTGCCGTCCCTAACATCGCTGCCACCTACCTACATTTATTAACCCCTAATCTGTCGCTGCCACTATACTAAATGTATTAACCCCTAAACCTAAGTCTAACCCTAACCCTAACTCCCCCTAATTGAAATATAATTGAAATAAATCTAACTAAAAATTCCTATCATTACCTAAATAATTCCTATTTAAAACTAAATACTTACCTGTAAAATAAACCCTAAGATAGCTACAATATAACCAATAGTTACATTGTATCTATTTTAGGTTTTATTTTTATTTTACAGGCAAGTTTGTATTTATTTTAACTAGGTAGAATAGTTATTAAATAGTTATTAACTATTTAATAACTACCTAGCTAAAATAAATACAAAAGTACCTGTAAAATAAAACCTAACCTAAGTTACAATAACACCAAGATGGCGTCCCTTAGATTCCGATTGGCTGATAGAATTCTATCAGCCAATTGGAATTAAGGTAGAAAAAATCCTATTGGCTGATGCAATCAGCCAATGGGATTGAAGTTCTCCAATCAGCCAATAGGATTGATCTCGCATTCTATTGGCTGATTGGAGCAGCCAATAGAATGCAAGCTCAATCCTATTGGCTGATTGCATCAGCCAATAGGATTTTTTCTACCTTAATTCCGATTGGCTGATAGAATTCTCTGTGTCGGATGCTCCGTGTCGGATGTCTTGAAGATGGAGCCGCTCCGCGTCGGATGGATGAAGATAGAAGATGCCGTCTGGATGAAGACTTCTGCCCGTCTGGAGGACCACTTCGCCTGGCTTGGATGAAGACTTCTCCCGGCTTCGTTGAGGACTTCGGCCCGGTTGGATGAAAACTTCTGCTGCTTCCTTGAGGATAGATGTCTGGTCTTCAGAACTGTAAGTCGATCTTCAGGGGGTTAGTGTTAGTTTTTTTTTAGGGTGTATTGGGTGGGGTTTTATTTTTAGGTTAGGGTTTGGGCCGCAAAAGAGCTAACTGCCCTTTTAAGGGGTAATGTCCATCCAAATGCCCTTCTCAGGGCAATGGTTAGCTTAGTTTTTATTAGATAATATTTAATTTGGGGGGTTTGTTGTGTGGGTGGTGGGTTTTACTGTTGGTGAAGTTGTTTGTATTTTTTTTTACAGGTAAAAGAGCTGATTACTTTGGGGCAATGCCCCGCAAAAGGCCCTTTTAAGGGCTATTTGTAGTTTAGTTTAGGCTAGGTTTTTTTTTATTTTGGGGGGGCTTTTTTTATTTTGATAGGGCCATTATATTAAGTGTAATTAGTTTAAATCTCTTGTAATTTCTTTATTATTTTCTGTAATTTAGTGTTTTTTTCTTTTTGTACTTTAGCTAATTTAATTTAATTTATTTAATTGTTGTTAATTTATTTAATTTATTTAATTATAGTGTAGTGTTAGGTGTTATTGTAACTTAGTTTAGGTTTTATTTTACAGGTACTTTTGTATTTATTTTAGCTAGGTAGTATTAAATAGTTAATAACTATTTAATAACTATTCTACCTAGTTAGAATAAATACAAACTTGCCTGTAAAATAAAAATAAACCCTAAGCTAGCTACAATGTAACTATTAGTTATATTGTAGCTATCTTAGGGTTTATTTTATAGGTAAGTATTTAGTTTTAAATAGGAATAATTTAGTTAATGATAGTAATTTTTAGTTAGATTTATTTTAATTATGTTTAAGTTAGGGGGTGTTAGGGTTAGACTTAGGTTTAAGGGTTAATACATTTAGTATAGTGGCGGCGACGTTGGGGGCGGCAGATTAGGGGTTAATAAATGTAGGTAGGTGGTGGCGATGTTAGGGACGGCAGATTAGGGGTTAATAATATTTAACTAATATGTGCGAGGTGGGAGTGCGGCGGTTTAGGGGTTAATATGTTTATAATAGTGGCGGCGACATTGGGGCAGCAGATAAGGGGTTAATAAATATAATGTAGGTGTCGGCGATGTTGGGGGCAGCAGATTAGGGGTTCATAAGTATAATGTAAGTGTCGGCGGTGTCCGGAGCGGCAGATTACAGGTTAATAAGAATAATGTAGGTGTCGGCGATGTCGGGGGCGGCAGATTAGGGGTTAATAAGAATAATGAAGGTGTCGGCGATGTCCGGGGCGGCAGATTAGGGGTTAATAAGTGTAAGAATAGGGGTGTTTAGACTCGGGGTTCATGTTAGGGTCTTAGGTGTAGACATAAATTTTATTTCCCCATAGGAATCAATGGGGCTGCGTTACTGAGTTTTACGCTGCTTTTTTGCAGGTGTTAGACTTTTTCTCAGCCGGCTCTCCCCATTGATTCCTATGGGGAAATCGTGTATGAGCACGTACGACCAGCTCACCGCTGACTTAAGCAGCGCTGGTATTGGAGTATGTTAAGGAGCAAAATTTTGCTCAACGCAATGAAAAACTCGTAATCTAGCCGTGAATTTTTTATATAAAATGTTTTGTTTTGCATAGTAAGTCATCTGTGCAGTATATTTTCATTATTTGTTTTGTCCCCTTTCCTGTAATTTTAACTCTGATATTTGTGGGTTTTCTAGTTCTAAAAACTGTAAGTGCACATGGCAGGCTAACACTACAACATATCTGTCTCTAACTAGCTTCAACTGAGATGACAGGATTACTAACTGCAAATCAATGGAGACTATAATTTACAGTAGCTAGCTGTGTCTGTTCCAATAACAAGATTGTATTTGCTCCTCCAAATAAGTAGTGTGTTGTTTGTTTATTGAAAAACAATATCATCAAACAAAGTGTTAATGAATAGAATATTTTTACAATAAAATGTAAGAGCGTCTTGCTAAATATGATGAACATCTCAGTTTCCAAATTACAATTTGACTATACTATTATTTTTTCACAGAAAAAAAAAAGACAAAAAATGTCTATAATCAGATATATTTTCTTTCAAATACATGGGAGGAAAAAATGATCGAAATAGATATAGCCAAACTAATTTTCTGGGGCATTTTATTCAGTACTAAGTTAATATTTCAGCACAATCTCTTGTTGTAAGAAATATTAATCTGAAAGTATGAAATTTATAGACTGTCCTTAAATTTTGTTAATGTCAACAATCTAAAGAACTGGAAGAAAACATGGAAAAAACAATGTCAAATTTATCAATATGAAATATGACTGTAGACAATACTTTTTTGACCACTAAGAATTCTTAGTCAGTTGCACTAATTTTGACCTCAGTTTGCTGTCAGGTAAGTTTTAGTATCACAACATTAATAATTTATGTTTCAACTATGAATTTAAGGAATTAGAAGAACCAATCAGTTCACCATCACCATCTCTGATTTCTGAATGGCTTAAAGGGAAATACAACTGAGAAAATAAACAACTCCATATTGCCAAACAATCAAAAGACCCATTTGTACATTGACTTGTAGATGACAGAATACAAAAGTGGGGCCCACTACCATTGCCACCCCCACAGAAAACTACAGGTGGATTAGTCAGCCAATAAATATTTGGAAAATCCTTTACACATTTATCTACAACATTTCTTACTTTAAATAAAATACTTAGTAAAATTACATTTTTTTATATTAAACAGTTTTCATTGAGTAGAAACAAAAATGTTAAAGTAAACATGAAACGAAACATACTTTTTTTTCTCTTTGTAGCCACTGCTCTCAGAGAGTTAAGAGAGAAGACCTTTTTAGAATTTAGGTTGCATTCTGCCACTTCTGAGTATGAGCAAACCAGATACTTGGGGTCGATTTATGAAGCAGTGGATGTTGCTTCCTACCCACTCCGCTTTCAGTTCCACCTGAAGCGGAAGTTAAGAAGCAGCGGTCCCAAGACTGCTGCTCCTTAACTCGTCCCCCACCTCTGAGGTGGCGGATAGCAATCAACCCGTATTCGATCGGGTTGATTGACACCCCCTGCTAGCGGCCGATTGCCCGCAAATCTGCAGGGGGGCGGTATTGCACATTTATCGATGTGCGGCGGACATGATACGGAACATCGTATCATGTCTGTCCGCACAATGATAAATTGACCCCTTACTGTCTCTAGAATGATCTGCATTGTAAACTAGCTCAAGTTACTCTAGAAGATTTATGACTTCTAGCAATGTTAAAACCACATCCTCCTTGTAGAGCTGTAAATAACACTGCACAAATAAGTTAAAAGGTAAAATAAAAATGGTGAATAAAACATATTGCAATGATTCTATCAAGTATAGTGCTTTTTTTATAACAACAAGGAAACAGAATGTTTAATATCACTATAATCCCAATTAGAAATAGGGATACACCAGTCAAAATGTCTTTTTTACTGCATTGCTGGATACCATAAGAGCAAAGTGAATTTGAAAGTATGAGTATAAAAACTGTAATATGTATTACCAGACTTTTTATTCAATTGAGAAATTAAAAAACAAGACGTAGGTGTATGCATCTTTTAAGTTTCATTGTCAGTGTTAGTAATTGCTTTATCATTTTGTTATATAAAAAAACCCAAAATATTAATATGCTGTGATAATACTGATGCTATCTTGTTTAGGGAACTGTACATTTCAATAATATGTCTGACTTAAAGGATTTCTTTATTGATAGAAAATCATAGTGGGACTATCAAAGATCACTGGGTAGAAAACTGCTGGAAAAAAACAGATAAGTATAATTCATAATGAATCTATCTATGTATCTCTATCTATCTATCTATCTATCTATCTATCTATCTATCTATCTATCTATCTATCTATCATCTATCTATTTGTCTGTCGGCTGTCTCTCGGACAGTCAGTCTATCTATCTATATATTATGGGTAAAGTCAGATATTGGGTAATCCTAGGATTACCCGGGTAAAACGGACATTACCCTAGCAGCTGTGGGTAAAGCCCAATGTATGATTATAAATCCTCTAAGAGTGTGGAGTCACTGCATCAAACATATATAGCATGCACTGTAATTCCCCCATCTTCACTATCTTTTTGCCTCAGCCTGGGGGATTTAAGGAGGGGGAAGCCCCCCTTGTAAACCTCATTCGCCAAGGTTCACTTGGGGCGGATGCCAGAGCATCGGCGGGTTGCCTTCCTTCATAGGGAAATTACAGTACATCAGGCTTTACCGACAGTCGCTTGGGTAATGTCTGTTTTACCCGGGTACCCGGATTTCTTACTTTACCTATAGCATATATATGTATCGACCTGTGCAAACAGCAGTGGTTAAATATTATGATTTGAAAAATGGAGAGATGAGTTTAGATACCTTTAGAAAGAGTTTTAATGAACCTCAACCATTTTAGGAAATAATATTTTATTTATTTATAAAAAAATAAATTCTATTCCAGAGTCTTTGAATTTTTTGACAACAAGGAAAAAAAGGGGGAGCGATAAGGAGAATGATTGACAGTAAGAAAAAACAAATATGAATGATTTGCCACTGTTATTTTTTTTTTGTCTAGAGCTCAATTATTGCAGACTTACATGCTTGATATAGTATATGCAATATATTAGTATAATGTACTGCATGTCATGAAATACACTTTATCAGGCAAATTGTTTACAGCTTAAAGGGACAGTATACTTAAAGGGACACTCAGGTCAAATACATTTTTCATGATTCAGATACAGCATGTAATTTTAAACAACTTTCCAATTTACTTCCATTAAAAAAAAAATGTGCACAATCTTTTATATTTTCACTTTTTGAGTCACCAGCTCCTACTGAGCATGTGCAAGAATTCTCAGACTATACGTATATGCATTTGTGATTGGCTGATGGCTATCACATGGTACAGGGGGAGTGGAAATATACATAACTTTGAAACTTGTTAGAAAAAAATCTACTACTCATTTGAAATTTAGAGTAAATGCTATTGTATTGTCTTTTTATATTGCATTTGTTAATTAAGCAAATCTACTGTGTTTACTGGTCCTTTAATAGGGGACTTTTTAAAATTTATTTATAACAATATTTCATACACATACTGTATATATATATATATATATATATATATATATATATATATATATATTGAGAGTGGCATAGGTTAGTAGATCTTGCATTGAATTATCTTGACACTGATTACATTACTATAAAGTGAATAGTTTATTCTACTAAATATATTTTCTTAAAATAATTCTATCACCCCACACACCAATGTCACTCATATCACACACACACAAAAAAATATGAAAGCTTTGTCGCCTACTGTGATAAAAAGATACTGACAGTAGGTTTTATCTAATAGGTAAATCACAGGTAACAATGACAAGATAATCTAAGTAATGAGGACTATCTTGTGCAGGGTTTGTAAAGTCAATAAAGTAATTAGTCCGACTCCTAGCGTTATCCTATTCAAGGCCGTCATGTTACTCCGGGCAACTAAATCTTCTCAGAACTTCTACAACAATAATTGGAGTTAAAGGGACAGTCTAGTCAAAATTAAACTTTCATGATTCAGATAGGGTATGCAATTTTAAACAACTTCCCAATTTATTTTGATCATCAAATTTGCTTTGTGCTCTTGATATTCTTTGTTGAAAGCTAAACCTAGGTAGGCTTATATGCTAATTTTTTAAACCCTTGGAAACCGCCTCTTATCTCAGTGCAGTTTGACAGTTTTTCACAGCTAGACTCTGCTAGTCTATGTGTGCTATATAGATAACATTGTACTCGCCCCATGGAGTTATTTATGAGTCAGCAGTGATTGGCTAAAATCTAAGTCTGTCAAAAGAACTGAATAAGGGGGCAGTCTGCAGAGGCTTAGATACTAAGGGCTCGATTTATCAAGCAAGGGCGGACAGGGGAATACATATTCAGGGGCTGGGGAGCCCAGGGTAACCACAGAGGTAAAAAGTAATACTGTTGGTTATGCAAAACTAAGGAATGGGCAATAAATGGATTATCTATGTTTTTAAACATTTAGGGCTAGATTACAAGTGAAGCAGTATTTTACATTTTCGCTATAGCAAAAACTCCACTAGAATTTTCATTTCTGCGCTAGTCGATTGCGCTGGTATTACAAGTTGAAAGTAAACTGTTTTTTCTCCAGCGGTAACCCAACTTGCGCAAAATGTCAAAATTTGCAATCACGTTTATGCATTCCCCCATAGAAGTCAATGGAGAAAAAAAGTGGGAAAAACCCCCCACTCTCACCCAAACACAATAACATATTCACAATAGCGCTAACCCAACATGAAATTATGAATATTTAATTTTCCAATTCGTAACGGAATATGTTCTATTTATTCATAAATACATATTTCTACATATATCTGATGATTTTTTAAACACATATATATTTATCTCTCTCTCTCTCTCTCTCTCTCTCTCTCTCTCTCTCTCTCTCTCTCTCTCTCTCTCTCTCTCTCTATATATATATATATATATATATATATATATATATATATATTATATATATATATATATATATATCATCTAATTAGCGGGAAAAGGCTCCAATGAACTTATATATGAGTCTATATATGTATACGTATATATTAATTTTTTTATATGTGTGTATATATATATATATATATATATCTGTAAATACATATATATGCATATAAATACATTAATACATTAATACATACATATATATATATATATATATATATATATATATATACACATACATATACATCTTTAGACATGTATATGTATGTATCTCAATGTTAAAGTCCTTTGCAGCCTTTTTTTTTTCTCTAACACCCGAGATCTCATATCTTTGAGCTCTTATAACTTTTATGTGCAATACTTTTTTAATCAATTTTATTAGACAGTGTTATTATGAGTGTACGTGTACTTTGTAATTTTTTTTTTACACTTTTTATTTTCAGAAAACAGTTAACCACAGCTCTGAGATCACGGTAAGGCTTCTAGTGTAAATCGCGATTGCGCTCAACTTGTAATATGAGCACAATTTAATTGGAGCACAAACAATCGCAAAAACCCTTGCTAAATTGCTTGCACTCCACTTGTAATCTAGCCCTAAACATTTTCAAGTAGACTGTCCCTTTAACATCAAGTGGACACAAGTAAAGGATATAAGGGGTCTGTCTGTAGAATGAGTGGCAGGGCAAAAAGCCTTGTTTACTGAGGTCAAAAGTGATTTATTTAGTGTTTAGTAATGTATATATTTGTACACACAGCATTTTCAAGTCATGTGGGAATTGAGGTGTCAGTGTAATTATGGAGGTGGCTGCAAGTGATTTATTGTTATGGCCACTTAATATCAGAGGATTTTCCTTCACTGTAAACACCCTTCAGTCTTCTCATATCAAGTGTCTCTTACATAGATAAACACAGACACTCACTGGTAGTTTAAGTGAAGGACCGGCATCCTTTCTTTGTTATGCATTGCCTTGTGAGACCTTTAATGTGCAAACTGTGCTGCTGAATTTGTAAATTAGCAAATTGTACAGCGGGCACACAAAAAAATGCACAAGCTGCATGTGCATTCAAACTAAAAAATACACACATGCAAGCGTACACATGCATATAGAATACTTGTGATAAAGGATATGTGGTAACACTTGACTTCTGAATTTCCAGTGAGGCAAATGTGTACTCACACATATTTAAAGGGACAGGAAACCCCAAAGTTTTCATGATTTGGATAGAACATACAGTTTTAAGTAACTTTCTAATTTACTTCTATGATCAAATTTGCTTCATTCTCTTGTTATCCTTTGCTGAAGGAACATTGTTGCACTACTGTCAGCTAGCTGAACACATCTAGTTAGCCAATCACAAGAGACAAATGTGTACAGGCACCAATCAGCACTCAGCTCCCATTAGTTTAGTATATGTGCTTATTATTTTCAACAAGAGATACCAAGAGAACAAAGCACATTTGAGAATAGAAGTGACATTTACAGTGTCTTAAAATGACTTGCTCTATCGGAATCAGGCAAGTTTAAATTGGTCTTTCCTATAGCTTTAAACTATTAAACGCTTAAAGGGACATTAAACACTTTGAGATGGTAACATAAAATGATAAATTGTATATATAAAACAACTCTGCAACTATTTATTTTGTCCTCTTTGCCTGTAATTCTATTCTGAAATTGTGAGCTTTTCAGTTCCTGCAGAACACTGTTCTATTCCACACAGCCATTGGCTTCACACTCTAGTGACCTATTTATAACGGTCCCTAATTGGCCACAGCAGAGAAGGTAACCTAAGTTACAACATGGCAGCTCCCAGTGTTTTATAGACACTAAAACTTTACACTTATTTTGTCACTTTTTAAACAACTAATGAAACTTTAAAAAATACATCTACATGTTACTCATGGACTAATCTTTTCTTTGGATGTTCTTGCTCTTTTTGTATAATCCCAACTCAAAAGAAAAAAGGGAATATAGGGTAATACTTTATGATCTAAACAACAATAATATAGACCACTGGTTTTCAGTGGTTCTTTAAAGTTGTATATTTTAATTTTGAGGTAACAGGATGTGTTCAAAGGAAAATTACGCACCTCATATTTTTATATTATTATTTCTAAAGGGATTAAAAGGTAAACAAATTGGTGCATTTTAATTTGAAATAGACGCATTTAAAAAAAAAAAAGATATACTTCAATTAGACAAAAATGTTTATTACTGTTTTTCTGCGGCATATGCACATATGCTGTGAAGGCCTGTGCACCAGTATTTAAGCATGACACATTCTCAGAGAGATAGCAGTAGCTTGCATGACACAAGCTATGTCTTCACATGAGCAATGCACACCACCGTCAGCTCTCTGAGAAGGTGTGGTGTTTAAATACCACTTGTCTTATTTGGAAGAGCCAATCCAGACTTTTTCTTGGAGAAAACAAGACAAGCCATGGACATTATCTTAGCAAAAAACTGCATTGTTTTTCTGTTCATTATGTAAACCACCCCCTGCTGAGTTCAGCCACAACCATTGCTAACAGGTGCATAAACTCTAGCACATAGCCATGAAATGTCCATATACAAATATTATCAGTACAATGGGTTGTACTGAAGCTCTCAGTGACTTGTCATAGGAAGCCACAATTCAGTTTGTGAAATTTCTGCCCTACTAGATGTGCCCCAGTCAACTGTAAGTGCTGTTTCCGGGATGTAAAATCATCTAGGAGCAACAACGCAATACAAGTTGGTAGACCTTGCAAACTCACAGAGCGGGGTATCTGAAAACTGAAGTGCACATCAAATAAAAATCATTTGTTTCATCACTTACTACAGAGTTCCAAACTGCCTCTGGAAGCAACATCAGCATGGCTGAGCAGATGTACACAACCTCAAATGAACATGCGCAATGCCAAGTGTTGACTGTAGTGGTGTAAATCACAGCGCCACTGGACTCTGGAGAAGTGGAAATGTGTTCTCTGGAGTGAAGAATCACCCTTCACTATCTGGCAGTCTGATGGAAGAATATGGGTGTGGCAGATGCCTATTGTATATTTGGTGGAGGAGAGATTATGGTCTGGGGCTATTTTTCTTGGTTTGAGCTAGGCCCTTGGTTCCTGTGAAGGGTCATCTTAATGCTACAGGATACAAAGATATTTCAGAAAGTTGGGTGCTTCCAACTTAGTGGTAATAGTTAAGGGAAGGCCTTTTCTTTTTCCAGCATGACTGTGCCCCTGTACACAAAGTGAGGTCCATGAAGAGATAGCGTGACATGGTTTTATTAGTTTGGTGTGGAGGAACTTAAGTGGCCTACGCAGAGCTTGACCTCAACTCCATTAAATTCTTTTGGGATGGATTGGAATGACATTTGCAAGCCAGATCTTCTCGTCCAGCATCAGTGCCTGACCTCGCAAATGCTTACTTGGCTGAATGGACACAAATTCACACAGACACACTCTGTGGTGACGACACAGCACACATAATATATGGAGCCCTTTGAAGCTCAACGGGGGTGCTACATGTGCGTTTGGTGGTGCATAGCACCTCTCAGCACCCCTATATAACTGCTGTTATAGCTGAAACGTGGGGAGGGGGATGGAAACTCCATATTAATACCCATGGTTTTAGAATGAGATGTCCAACAAGCTCACATGTGTGTAATGGTCAGGTATCCACATAGTTTTGGCCATATAGTATATGTAGCATTGTTTGCCATGATAAATTTGCAGTGTGCATTTCCAATTCTAAAACTTAGAAAATAATTAATTTCAGAGTTAAAGGGACAGTACACTGTAAAATTGTTTTTCCATTAATGTATTTTAATGTATTTTAAATGACTTGTTATACCAACTGCAGAGTATAAAATATTTGAGAAATTCGATTTTCATGCTTATTTGTGTATATGAAGTAGCTGATTTTGTGCTTTGAAACCACAGCCTATTACAATGGGTTGAACTTAAAGGTGATATCAGATCTCATTGTGTTCTAAGTTTGTGTAAACAGACTTGCTTCCTTATCTTTTATTTGGCTGGAACACCAAAGCTCAATACATAGAGAGAACAATGGAAAATTATCATTTTATTACTTAACTATCCTGCATCCCACTGAGAGTGTATTCTCTTCTGCTGGCTGTGTATACTTAGGCTATTCAATAGCCTATACTCCAGTATTAATTTGTTCAGTGTAGGTGGTGATACCACAGGCTAAATCAGCTATTTCAAATGCTGAAATAGGAGTAAAGGAGCTACTTGTAACCAATTTAATACACTCTAGCAGGTTGAAAGGATCCTTCTGAATAATTTAAAGGGGAGACATTTTTTGGGTGAACTGTCCCTTTAAATTACTCGAAAAGGGGACACAATAGAAAATGAAAATATATTACAAAGTTATTTTATTGCACATAAACAATTCATTTTACAATCTCAAGGTGTTTACTGTCCCCTTAAAGGAGCATTCTACTTGAAAATGAAATGCAAATCAACAAATTTCAGTATACTCTATAATATATCTTTTATTTATAGTGGCACTGCCATGCAACTATAACACTTTTATTAACAACTGCTTTACTGAATTGCATTAATGCCTTGGATTACAGGGAGTGGTGTAACACATTGCAAAGCATATCTACCAATGGTTTATGATTGTCAAGGGTTTAACATTGGTAATGTTTTTTCTTAAAAAAGTAAGACAGGAGAACCTGCTTCCAACCGTAGTGTAATATGTTCTTGTATTACCACAAGGACACAGCTGCAGGGGATACTGCTTATTCTGAGCATCAGGCTGGGGGATACTGCTTATTCTGAGCATCAAACTGGAGCATTTCTAAGTTTTCATACATTCCAGAGCTGTGACAAGTGACAATTGCTGAAACTGAACAGCCACTCAACACAACACAGTAGACATAAGACAGATGTGACATACAGTGAGTCATATTAGAATTCAAAATGTAATTTGCTTAACACAACATGTTGTATTATACCCCCAGGACCCGATGATTGAAGAGAAATTTAGTACAAGTAATACTTCTGGAAACCATTACATATATTAAATATGTGTGTGTAAGTGTGTGTATATATGTGTGTGTATATATATGTGTGTGTATATATATATATATATATATATATATATATATATATATGTGTGTGTGTGTGTGTATGTGTGTGTGTGCATGTATGTCTATGTGTGTGTGTGAAAATGTAGAATTACTTATTATTACCTGGTTGATCCTGCCCGTAGCATATGCTTGTCTCAAAGATTAAGCCATGCACGTGTAAGTACGCACGGCCGGTACAGTGAAACTGCGAATGGCTCATTAAATCAGTTATGGTTCCTTTGATTGCTCCGACCGTTACTTGGATAACTGTGGTAATTCTAGAGCTAATACATGCCGACGAGCGCTGACCCCAGGGATGCGTGCATTTATCAGACCAAAACCGATCCGGGCTTCCCCTTCACCGGGGGGCCCCGCCACTTTGGTGACTCTAGATAACCTCGGACCGATCACATGTCCCCGCGACGGCGACGATACATTTGGATGTCTGCACTATCAACTTTCAATGGTACTTTCCGCGCCTACCATGGTGACCACGGGTAAAGGGGAATTAGGGTTCGATTCCGGAGAGGGAGCCTGAGAAATGGCTACCACATTTAAGGAAGGCAGCAGGCGCGCAAATTACCCACTCCTGACTCGGGGAGGTAGTGACGAAAAATAACAATACAGGACTCTTTTGAGGCCCTGTAATTGGAATGAGCACACTTTAAATCCTTTAACGAGGAGCCTAATATCTCTATAGAACCTCTTGCTATTCTCTTGCGGGAAGAGATAAGAGGTATTTCTCTAGGAGAACAAAAAATAGTTTTGCTATTATATGCAGATGATTTGTTGCTATTCACGGAAAACAAAAACAAAAATATACCAAAGGCCCTAGATATTAGGAGAAAATATTAATTTAATAAATACCGTAATTGTGGTAGCTCGTAATTTGATCCTAAAGAACAGGAAAAACAAGGAAGCCCCATCAATAGGGAGCTTCTCACACGCTATATATTACCCAATTCTTTTTGAACAATTCACCAAGAATCACCATATAATATATACATAATAAAAAAATTAATGTCTTTTTTTCAAAATGGTTGAGGGTTATCTTATCTTATCCCTTAACAATACAATTCACATTGACATCTCACTATCACAAAACGGAATGTTTCCAACAACTAATTCTACGTAATATCTTTCCAGTGGAATGGTACTAGCGCCCTTTAGACATAATGGAAGTGGAAGCGGGGGGGGGTTCCTTGGTGGGTTTTTTTTTTTTGTTTTTTTTTTGTATTGGTTTGTTTTTATGTTTTAGTGGTGGTCGGTGGAAGAAATGTTAAAATACCCCAACAGTATGTGTGGATTTATCAGGAAGGACTCTGGTTTAGATTTTCAGTCACAAATCTATGTATTAGATATAGATATCCCAAAGACATATTTAAGATAGGTAGAGCAGAGGAGGAAAGATGTAATTTATTAGTTTAGTTTATAATGTGAGTATAGTAGGAGGAGACTGAGTCCTGTGATACATGCCTTCTATTTTTTGTTTAATGGAGCTATACCTAGGCATATGTCATGACTTGCATAAAGACACCCTGCGTGGTGAATAGATGATGTACATATGAATTGTTTAATGTGATTTATGCTTTTTTTTTTCTCCTTTTGTTTGTTCTTTTTTCTCCTCGCTATTGATTGTTCATATATACTGTTGGAATAAAGAAATGTTTAAAAAAAAAACCAAAAAACGTATTATTGTTTAATTCTAGAAGCCTTGTGTATTCTATAGTGCCAAATACACATACACAGCAGTACACACATAAAGATCCAAGTACATTATCTTATAATCATCTGTATGAGTTGATATCTCTCAGTTGTCATGGATATTGTGGGATTGACATGGGTATGGATGTCTGCCCTCCTTCTCTCCTGCAGTTTCCACCTGTCAGGGTAAATATCCCAGTTTCCAGGAACTCTTCCAACTTCGCCCATGACATGTTCTGACTTTGGCTACCCCAGCCACTGACATGCCAAACACAACCGCGGCCCCAACCTGCTATTAAAGCTCTGTCCCTCTCACCTTCCTACTATAGAAACTGTCCTGGAAATGTTGAGAGGTATGTGTGTATGGAAAGACATAAACAGTACTGTGCAAAAGTGTTAGGCAGGTGGGAAAAATGCTTTAAAGTATGAAGTATGAATGCTTCCAAAAATAGAATTGTCTGTATTTTAATCAATTAAGAAAATGTAAAGTGAATAAACGAGAAGGAAAATCTAAATCAAATTACTATGTGATGTGACCACACTGTGGGCGCCATGTACTAAGCTTCGAAGTGACCGTCCGTCTGTATTTCCGCATCAAAATTCGCTCACGATCTGCTTCTCGTATGTATCAATCTGCGATCTGCTCGAAAAACCACTATTTTCATCAGCGATCGTAATTTTACTCAACTCATCGTTCCGAAGCCTTTTTCCACTTACTACATGTTCGATCGCACGTAAATTCGCTGTAATCGGAAATTATGAATGTTACAACTAATCCGCCCGCTCCAACTTTCACTGTAACTTTGCGTGATTTGCTTCGCGACCATTTAGGTATCGAATACAATAGAAAACTATAGGGGGTATCAACCTGACGCCAGGTAGAAGTACTTAAGTGAAAGGACTAGACTACTATTGTAGCATTATTGGTTTTTGGATCAGTGAATGAAGATGGAGACACTTTTACACATGTTTCTTTTCCGATTAATTCAATTACGAGGAAGAAGGGCTATACAGGCACCGGTTAACAACTTGCAGAGAAGGAGAGGTAGAAGAATTAGAGTCCCTAGAGTTTTCCTTCCACGTATGGGTTTGGAAAGCATTTCTGATCGAGAGATTATCCAGAGATTCCGTTTGGACAGAGAAGCTATTATGCAACTTTACAATGAAATACCATGAATACCATAAATATTGTCATAATATTCGAGTACTAGATCAACAAGTACAAGATTCTGTTGATGCGAGAAGTTAGGGTTGCGAGTCTTCTTAGAAGTAGCAGAATCTCCGGAGCAAGCCATCTTGTCAAAGTGAATACCGAAAAGTAAATAAACAATATTCTAAGATTTCTGGGAAAATGCACATTCTTATACATGTCAGCAGCCAGACGTTGCCGCTTGTCTGGCGATTATGACACCTAGATCGTCACGTGGGTAAAGAACTAAACCAATCAGGTCGCAGACTGCTTCTTAACTTTGCTCTTTCGCGCCGAACGAAGCTTCAAAGTTATCAATAATCCGATTGTCTTCGACACACAATAGACGCGAAATTTTGCGGCTTGGTTTTTAGTGCATTCATGTAACGAAGTGCCATCCGCATGGTGTGAATGCCGGCGGGTTATTTCGATACGGTCTGTGCGAGAAAATTGACACCTTAGTACATGGCGCCCTTTGCCTTCAAAACAGCATCAATTCTTCTAGGTACACTGGCACAAAGTCAGGGATTTTGTAGGCATGTAACCAGGTGCATGATTAAATATTTATACCAAACAGGTGCTAATGGTCATACATTTAATATGTAGGTTGAAATCATTAACTGAAGCAGAAACAGCTGTGTAGGAGGAATGAAACTGGTTGAGGAACAGCCAAACTCTGCTAACAAGATGATGTTGCTGAAGACAGTTTAATGTCAAAATTCATACACCATGGCAAGACTGAGCACAGCAACAAGAAACAAAGTAGTTATACAGCATCACTAAGGTATCTCCTAGGAATACATTTAAAGGCATATAGGGTTTCCAGATGTGCTGTCCAAGCTCTTCTGAAGAAGCACAAAGAAACAGGCAACATTGAGGACCGTAGACACAGTGGCTGGCCAAGGAAACTTGGAATTATATAAAGCCACTTTTTACCCTAAAATCAGGGTGTCTCGCTAAGGGACGTATACTGCATTTTCGTATGGGAAGTAGATGCAGACATTACAAAAGCGAACAATGGAAATTGTAATTTAAAAATCATACAAAACAAATAATTGAACCATTCACAAAAATATACTCAGGAAAAAAATTGTATTGTTAAGGTGCTTCAAAAATCATAACAAATTTTTTCACCAAAAATCGTATTTTCTCAAAAATATTAAATTTGCATGTAAATTACCCAGGAATAAATTGTACAGTGTAATTCTTAATTTAAGTACACTGAATGTGCAAAAAAGCATAGAAATTTCTATTTATAAGTACAAAATAAAAGTGTAATTTTTTCGTATAATGGGCTGAACATAGGTGTTCTATCGGTATGTATGACATTTTCTATCAAATCCCTACGAAATCTTGTAAACATTTCCACCCTACAGAAGCAGAAACAGCTGTGTAGGAGGAATGAAACTGGTTGAGGAACAGCCAAACTGCTAACAAGGTGATGTTGCTGAAGACAGTTTAATGTCAAAATTCATACACCATGGCAAGACTGAGCACAGCAACAAGAAACAAAGTAGTTATACAGCATCAGTAAGGTATCTTCTAGGAATAAATTTTAAGGCATATAGATGTGCTGTCCAAGCTCTTCTGAAGAAGCACAAAGAAACAGGCAGCATTGAGGACCATATACACAGTGGCTGGCCAAGGAAACTTAAAGCAGATGAAAGATGACACATGCTTACTTCCGTTCAAAATTGTAAAATGTCCAGCAGTGCCATCAGCTAAAAATTGGCAGAAACCAACGGGACCCTGGTAAACTCATCATCTGTCTAAAGAAGCCTGCTCAGGAGTGGTCTTCAATGGAAGACTTGCGGATAAAAAGCCATACCTTGTACATGCACAAAAGACCAAGTGACTTAACTATGCACTAAAACACAGGAACTGGGGTGCAGAAAAATGGCAACAGCTGCTCTGGACTGATGAGTCAAGTTATTTTAAATATTTAGCTGTAGCAGAAGGCAATTTGTTCACCGAAGGGCTGGAGAGCAGTACAAGAGTGAATGTCTACAGTCAACAGTGAAGCATGGTGGAGATTCCTTGTAAATTTGGCGCTACTTTTATACAAATGTAGTTGAGGATTTGGTCAGAATGAATGGTCTCCTCAATGCTGAGAAGTATAGGCAGATATTTATCCATCATTCAATACCATAAGGGAGGTATCTGATTCGCCCCAAATGTATTATTTAGAATGACAATGACCCCAAACATACAAGCAAAATAATTAAGAACTATCTTCATGGTCAAGAAGAACAAGGAATCCCGGAAGTGATGGTATGGCCCCCACAGATCCCTGATATCAACATTATCAAGCATGTCTGGGATTACATGAAGAGACAGAAGCAACTGAGGCTGTCTATATCCATAGAAGAACTGTGGTTAGTTCCCCAAGACGTTTGGAACAACCTACCCGCTGAGTACCTTAAAAACCTGTGTGCAAGTTTACCTAGAAGAATGTATGCTGCTTTGAAGGCAAAAAGTGGTCACATCAAATATTAATTTGATTTAGATTCTCCTTCTGTTTGCTTACTTTGCATTTTGTTAATTGTTACAAATAGGCTATTCTTTTTTTTAAGGCATTCTTAATTTCCATACATTTTTTACACCTGCCTAAAACGTTTGCACAGTTCTGTATATATACACACACAGATATTTGTGTATTGTGTATTTTTTAGACCAAAAATAAATGAATAAACAAAGTAGCTAATAATGGAGCAGCAAAAAAATTGTTCAATAGTTCATGTGGGTAAAATGTTACTCTAGAAGTGAAAAGGTTTCAAAAGTTAAAAAAGTTAAAATGTACCCTATTTCATTACTATATACAGCAATGTTATTTGATTGATTTCTGTATTAACCAACAAGCCCTGGCGCTGACCCTGCAAGAAAACAAATTTACTTCTATTATACAATTTACTTTGTTCTCTTGGTATTGCTTGTTGTAATACACACCTAGGTAAGCTCAGGAGCTGCAATGCACTACTGGGAGCTAGCTACTGATTAGCCACTGCACATATATGCCTCTTGTCATTGGCTCACCCAAAAGTGTTTAGCTAGCTCCCAATAATGCATCACTGCTCTGGAGCTGAATTTAAAGGGATGGTAAAGTCTAAATTAAACTTTCATGATTCAGACAGAACATGCAATTTATGTCTATCTAATTTCATTCATTCTCTTGGTATCTTGTTTTGAAAATCAGATCCAAGGTGGGTTCAGGCTCAGCAATGCACTACTGGGAGCTAGCTGTTTAATAGTGGCAGCACATATATGCCTCTTGTCATTGGCTCACCTGATGTGTTCAACTAGCTCCCAGTAGCGCTTTGTTGCTTCTTCAACAAAGAATATCAAAAGAATGAAGCAAATTTGATAATAGAAGTAAATTGTAAAGTTGTATGCTTGATCTGAATCATGAACAATGTTGTGTTTCATGTCCCTTTAACCATGTATTTAACCCCTTAAGTAAAGATGCAACAATAAGGGGAATGAAAGGTAGCAGAGTCTCCTGTAATGGAGTTAAGGGATGAGCTGACAGGCTAGTGGAAAATCCCAGTGTAGTGTAGCAGCAACAATGTTGCAAAGTGAGGGGAGGTCTTAGGCTCACCTAATATAAACGAAGTTCTGGAACAATCTGGCCTCTTCCACCTGGGATTTTGCAAGGAGAAAGTTTTGCCATTCTTCAAGCGAAAATGTCTAGATCTAAGAGAAGTGCTGCGGTGCCCATTCGCTTCAGGGAGTCCCCTGGGAGATCCTTGAGGAGTGCACCTGTAATGGAAGAGGAGGATGAGGATGTGGTGCCACCAACTCCGGAGAAAACAAGGCCAGTATCATCTGCTTTAACTCCTAATGTTGCGGTCACTAACCCCCCAGCCCCTGAACTCGCACCCGCCGGGCCCGGTACTGTGATGGTTGCGGGACAGGCGGGTGCAGTGAGCGCTGGCCCATCCGGCCTAGACACGGCTTTGGAGGCAGGCCTGGGGGCCCTTACGGCCTCCGGAATGTCGCCGGAGGCGGCGGCGGCCATAGTGGGCATGTTTAAGGCCCTCACGGCCGCCGTTCTGCCTCCGGTGGCAAGCCGGGTGGAACCGGGGCCTACCGCCCCTCATTATCCCCCTCAATTGGGCCGGGGGCCTGGGGACCCTCATCAGGCAGGGCCCAGTATGGTAAATCATCCGGCCGGGTCCCTAGGGCCCGGCACGGATGCCTCATTGGTGGCTCAGTCGGTTACTGGAGCGGGGCCTGCGGGTCCTCGCCCACTCACCGGACCGCCGCTATCATTGGTGGCTCAGTCGGAGCCTGCAACTACCAGTGCAGGCTCCGGTTGCGGCCTTGCGTCCGCCGCGTCCATTTCCGGCCGGTCAGGTGACACGCGTGACGTCACTTCCGGCGCCGCGGTAGTCACACGGCCGGAACCTGGATCAGAGCGGCACATCCAGCGAGCGCGCAAGAGGCCTAGCCGGGTACTCTCCACAGGTGAGGGGGGAGTATCCGGGCGGGCCTGCTCCGCTGCGCGACACTCTGCAATAGCTAGCAATGCAAACAGAGCAAGTCCCTTACAGAGAGGCCGCAGCGCGCAGAGAGGGAGGCTCAGGGGTTCCAGTGTTAGCAAGCAGGCTTATGGGAGAGCTAGAAGCGCATTGCTGGAGCGCCAGTGGTATCACAGGGGGGGTGCCGGCAGCAACTATGTACCCCAAACAAGGGTGAATGCGCCCACTGATGGGGCACAGGGCGAGTCGCTAGGCACAATAACTGCAGGGGTCCAAGGGGGCAAAGGGCTTGTTGCGGCAGGTGCTCAGAACGTTCATTCAGTCAGGGAGCGTGTGGTCAGAGAATCCCCCTATGTGGCAGGGCCAGCGAATGAATGGAGTGGTGATATGAATGACGAGAGGGCTAGAGGGGTCCCAGACAGGGCCGGGGGCAGTACTTCTACCCCGATTGGGGGCGGCAGTCAAGGGGGACACACGGCTGGCCTGGATACTCCCCTCTCGTTTGTTTCTCCCCCACAGGACATGGTGCCTACACCGCAGAGGACAGAGGGCCCGGGTACAACGGGAGTAGGACTATCTGTACAGCCAGCAGGCGGATCAGCGGCAGCTGCACCAGGAACATCTACCCCGTCAACATCGGCAGTTGGTGAGAGAAATGTATTTAATTTGTCACGCATTACTGACACCGACTATAGCACTGATTCAGACTCAGATGGTGGGAGGAAATTAGGGCTTAACAGTAAGGGGCAGCGTCGCATGTTCAAAATGTTAAGGCTATTGGTGGCTGAGCGTAATCAGGCTAGAGGTTTAGGTAACATGGAGCAGGCTGCGCCGTTAGCGGGGCAAAGCACGGCGACAATATCCAAGGGCAGTGGCCAGGGAAGCAAGAGCGTTGCGCAGCTGCAGGACATGTCAGTCAGTACCAGGAGGGTGGCATTGCAGGGAGACTCTTATCCCTGCAAGATCCACTGCCTCCATGCACATCTCAAGCCCAAGACGGTACAAAAAATCCGCGATCATAAATACGTCAATATGTTCGAGCTGTCCCTTGAGGCACAGCGAGATAAAGAGCGTAGTGAGGATGGGACTGGGCCAAAGAAGATCCAGCGCCCAGATACATTTGAGGAGTGGAGGAAGTGCTTTAGGGTATTCTCCTCCTGCTACATCGAACAGAGGCCGGAGGCCGCGGTCGATGTAATTAAGTACGCGGAAATCATTGAATGTATCTATAATAGATATGGGGAAGGCATGTGGCGTGCTTATGATAGCGAATTTAGGCGGAAGATGGTCGATAACCCGGTCTTGAACTTTGGGGTAAAAGACTTGGACCTGTGGTCCCTGCTCATACCGGAAAAGGGGGGGGGCAGGAGCTCCCTTGCTGCGGTCAGGGCCCCAGAGGCCAACGGGCCCCATCAAGCGGAGAGGCAGGGAGTGCTGGAAATACAATGAGAAGCAGTGTGACAAAGGAGCTTCCTGTTCCTTTCGGCACGCTTGCATGTACTGCAGCGGTCAACACCCAGGTGTTGAATGCCCGAAGCGGAGGGACGGAGGAGCTTTCCGTGGGGCAAAATCGGGGGGGGCTGGACAAAAGGGCTCCAACACCCCTGAAGCTGGACGCCATTAGACCTTGGCTGGCGGCCTACCCAGACAGGGTGTCGGCTGCCAACCTACTAGCGGGGATTGGCGAAGGTTTCAAGATACCAACATTGGGGTTGGTAATGGGGTCCTCGTCGCACAAGAATCTGAAGTCGGCTTACGAAATGCCGGGTGAAGTTAGGGCGAAACTGAGCAAAGAAATTGCTCTGGGAAGATTTGCTGGTCCATTTGACCAAGCTCCCATCCCTGACCTAGTTATTTCCCCTTTAGGGGTGGTTCCCAAAAAGGAACCAGGGAAGTTCCGCCTGATTCAGCATTTGTCCTACCCGAAAGGGGGTTCTGTCAATGACGCAATAGACCCATGTTGGCGGCGGGTCCGGGCGCGCTGCTAGCCAAAATGGACATCGAATCTGCCTTTCGGTTACTCCCCATACACCCAGCGTCTTTCAGACTGATGGGGTGTAAATTCGAGGGGAATTATTTTGTAGACAAATGTTTGCCCATGGGTTGCTCGCTATCGTGTGCTTATTTTGAAGAGTTTAGCTCATTCTTGCACTGGGCCATCATCACGGAGGCCGGCGGGGGAATAGTCGCTCATTATCTGGACGACTTCCTGCTGGTTGGCACCGCGGACACTCGCGAATGCGATCGACTGATCGCAGTAATGCGTAGGCTAATGTCGAAATTTGGAGTGCCACTGGCTGAGGAAAAAACACAGGGCCCCTGTACAAGACTCACGTACTTGGGGATCGAAATTGACACTGCTGCAAGGCTATGTCGTCTCCCAGCCGATAAGGTGGAAGCAATGCTCGCGGCGGTGCGCAAAGCCAGGGCAGCGAAGAGCATGCCCCTGAGGGAGCTTCAGTCCGTGCTAGGCTTACTCAATTTTGCGTGCAAAATTATACCCATGGGTCGCGTGTTTAACAGGAGGATGGAGGCTTTACTTTCCAATCCGCACGGCACACGTAAAGTGTCGGTTTCGGAAGACATGCGGGAAGATCTGAAGGTATGGGAACTCTTCCTGCAAGGCTTCAATGGAACACTGCTGTGGCGCGCTCCTAGGGTTTCCAGTCAGACAGTGCACCTGCTGACGGATGCAGCTGGAGCAGCAGGTTATGGCGCCTATTTGGATGGGCAATGGAGCGCTGAGCCATGGCCCTTGGCATGGGTCCGAGCAGGACTGACAAGGAACTTGACACTTCTGGAGCTCTTTCCCATAGTTGTGGCTATGGAGCTCTGGGGGTCGGCGTTAAAGGATCGCTACATAGTGTTTTGGACGGACAACGCTAGCGTTGTTTTCGCCATAAATAGGTTGTCCGCGTCGTCACCGGTAGTTGTTAGGTACTTGCGACAGCTAGTGCTGAGGTGCTTGCAATACAATATTCAGTTTTCCGCGAGGCACGTTCCCGGGGTCAACAACACCCTGGCGGACGCACTCTCGAGGTTCCAATGGGAACAGTTTCGCAGACTGGCCCCTAACGCAGCAGCAGTTGGCTTACCTTGTCCCCACTCTATCTGGCAGTTGGCGGGGCAGGGAGGTCCATAAGGCACCTAGTGAGGGCATCCCTGGCGCAGAACACGTGGAGAGCTTATTCACAGCACTGGGGCGAGTGGGTAAGTTACTGTTACGCACAAGGCGCAGCTCCGGAAAGGGTCTCGAGGGATATGTTCTTGGAGTGGCTGGCAGAGAAACATGGGCAAGGGACTTCGAAGGGCGCTATATCCAATAGAATAGCTGCAATCTCCTTCTTTTGCAATATGCTAGAGTGGCCCAATATCACGAAAGGTTTCCTGGTGAAGCAAGTGATTAAGGGCTGGGGAAGGCTCGAGGGTAGAGCGAAAGATGCGCGCGAACCTGTCACATTTTGTAGGCTAGCCAGGCTGGTGGACGCAATCGAGGGCATTTGCGTCGAACCCGGCGAAAGAGAACTGTTTCAGTGCGTATTCTCCTTGGCGTTCTTTGCGGCCCTCAGGCCGGGCGAGCTGGTCGCAACCTCAAAGGATGCTATTAACACGGGTATGCAGTTGGCTCATGTCAAACTGGCGGGCGATAATTTGTTATTGTTTATCCCGCACTCGAAGACTGACCAGGAGGGGAAAGGGGTGTGGATCACTCTGACTCCCTCGGCATCAGGCGTCTGCCCGGTTGTGAGTACAAGGGCCTACATGGCGCAGCGACCACGGGCCCCCGCCCAGTTCTTAGTGCATTCCGACGGTTCGAATCTCTCCCGGTACCAGTTCGCAGCGGTGCTCAGAAAGGTAGCGCTTGCAGCAGGTTTGGGGAAGTGTAGAATCACCCCCCATTCCTTCCGAATAGGGGCTGCCACCAGCGCGGCCGCGCTAGGTTGGAAAGGAGATCGCATACAGAAGTTGGGCCGATGGAGGTCCCAATGTTACAAGTCTTACGTGCGCCCTCCGGCTGAAGCCTAGGGGGTATTCGGTGTAGGAGGAAGGAAACTGGCGTTTTACATTTGTTTGGTTGTGTTGTTTAGTTTTAGTCTAAGGTGATTGACTATGTAATCCGTTTTTCAGGTGTGGCTACAGGTCCTTCTCGTATCTGGATAATAGGGCACTCCTACGTGCACTGGGCGGCACTGAAGGCCCATTCTCTTCCTGAGGGGCAGCAGTTGGGGATTCCGACGTCTCAGGCATCAATACGGTGGTTGGGCCGTAGAGGCTTACAGTGGGATGGTTTGCCTGCCCTCCTCCAGAATGCCAGACATCGATGGGGACAGCCCCACATCATCCTCCTTCACATGGGGGGAAACGATATAGGGAGTGCACCTGCTCTAGATCTCATCAATGCGATGAGGTCGGATGTCAAGTGGATCTGTACCACGTTTCCGGGGGTTAGGCTGGCCTGGTCCAACATAATCCCCCGGCTGCGTTGGAGATATTTCCCCACACCGAGGATAGCATATAGGGTTAGGAAAAAAGTTAACAGGGAGCTGGGTAGAGCAGTAATAGAGGTAGGGGGTTTTGTGGTCCGCCATGAACTGATCTCAGCGGACAAAAAAGGGCTGTATCGCCCGGACGGGGTGCACCTGTCCGACGAAGGGCTGGCGATCTTCCTGGTGGACCTCAAAACGGCTCTGGTTAGTAATATTTAGCGGGTGGCGGCAAGAGCCCGGTTTATGTGGGAGTGCCTGTCTCTTGTGGCGGGAGGTCGTAGCCATCAACAATTGAGGGCGGAGTCTGTAGAGGTGACAGTCGGGCTAATGGGCGGGGGTGATGTCCTCAGGTCGTGACCTGGGGGGCCCCGCCCCGCGGGTCTGCTGGCTGAAGATCCTTTAGGACGTCCGCGCCTACTAGACGGAATGGGGTGGGGCCACATTTGTGCCCACCCTTGGCATTTGCTATTCCACGACATCTGGCTGCGACCTCTTGTCATATGGAGCTAATAGTTTACTAGGCCTCGAATGCCGCCACAAGTTAAATATTTGAATGACTTCCGTTGAAGTCAAGTTAATAAATGTGACCATCGTTATGGTCTTTAAATCCCAGCTATCTGTGTCGTGTCTTTATTTATAAGTTAAGTAGTTATGTTAAGTTGTTTTGAAGGGGTTGGAACTACCAGATACAGCATCAGCCCTTAGGGGAATGAAAGGTAGCAGAGTCTCCTGTAATGGAGTTAAGGGATGAGCTGACAGGCTAGTGGAAAATCCCAGTGTAGTGTAGCAGCAACAATGTTGCAAAGTGAGGGGAGGTCTTAGGCTCACCTAATATAAACGAAGTTCTGGAACAATCTGGCCTCTTCCACCTGGGATTTTGCAAGGAGAAAGTTTCCCTCCCTCCCAACCCTATTGTTGAATGGTTAATTAAGTAATTGCTATTGCAACAGTTTTTAGGCGTCATTCAGGCAGATGGCTTCCCGGACGGGTTGCTGGTTCTTTAGATGCGAAAGGCAGGGATGGGGTTAGTTGACCTAGTCTTGGTAAGACCTTAGCCGTAATTTATTCGCTTCCTGGGCGAGCCTTGCTGCAGGGCTTGGCCATACCAGTGCCTTAGAGGCTGAAGCGCATCATAACATCCACGTATCTCCTAATGGCGGGAGGTCGTAGCCATCAACAATTGAGGGCGGAGTCTGTAGAGGTGACAGTCGGGCTAATGGGCGGGGGTGATGTCCTCAGGTCGTGACCTGGGGGGCCCCGCCCCGCGGGTCTGCTGGCTGAAGATCCTTTAGGACGTCCGCGCCTACTAGACGGAATGGGGTGGGGCCACATTTGTGCCCACCCTTGGCATTTGCTATTCCACGACATCTGGCTGCGACCTCTTGTCATATGGAGCTAATAGTTTACTAGGCCTCGAATGCCGCCACAAGTTAAATATTTGAATGACTTCCGTTGAAGTCAAGTTAATAAATGTGACCATCGTTATGGTCTTTAAATCCCAGCTATCTGTGTCGTGTCTTTATTTATAAGTTAAGTAGTTATGTTAAGTTGTTTTGAAGGGGTTGGAACTACCAGATACAGCATCAGCCCTTAAATGCTCTAACACGTAAGTGCATTTTCTTTTTTTCTTTTATGACGGGCACACAAAATTTGTCTGGCACATCTGGTCAGAAGAATATTATAGACAAAAAAGCAACTGTTATTGTTATGGGTCATTCTTTTCCAGTACAAGCGGCACTCAGGTCATCCCAGTGTTTCATTTTATGTCAATTCTGCTGGCGCAGCAGATGTTACAGGAAGTTATGTTCCAATAACGCTCTACTAGGGAAATAAACAGAACAACTCCTCCTCAGTGCTGTATCAGCAGGTTCATTTCTTAAATAGTTTCACTTACACAGGGACCAGTGTTATATTTTTATTATTGAGTAACACATTTAAAGGGACATCAAAGTAAAAATGAAACTTTCATGATTTAGACAGCACACAATTTTAAACAATTTTCCAGTTCACTTCCATTATCAAAACATGCACAATCTTTTTATAGGCACACTTTCTAAGCCACCAGGTCCTATTGAACATGTGCAAAATTTACTGTATATAGGTATATGTATTTTTTGATTGGCTGATGATTGTCACATGATGCAGGGAGATGGAAAATGGAACTAACCTAAAATTGTCATAAAAAAGTACTATTTATTTGAAACTCCGACTAAGGCCCCTAGTTATCAAGCCGTCAACCTCAAATACGCTGGAATTCCACAGCGTATTTGTGGCGAGGCTGATTCGCCTTAGTTATCAAACCCTACAGACCGGCAAAAGTAGAATCTGGTGATGTAAGCATCGATCTGCCGGACTCCGACACAGATCGATTCTTACGTCACTCCAGATGTTCCGAACGCAAGTTCGGCACAATCTGACTAATTTTGGGAGTTATCAAAATCCCAGCAGGTACGCTCAGCACTTTTCCGGCCCAGCGTACCTGGTTTTCAAACCGCCGCCCTGGAAGCGGCGGATCCCATAGGAATCAATGGGAGTCAGACCATAGTGAAAGTTCAAGTTCACTGCTGCCTGACATCCCATTCATTCCTATGGGAAGTGTGTACACCTAACACCCTAACATGTACCCCGAGTTTAAGCACCCCTATTCTGCCCCCTCTACACTGCCGCCACCTATATTAAACATTTTAACCCCTAAACCGCCGCTCCCGGACCCCGCCACAACTCTAAGAAATCTGTTAACCCCTAAACCGCCGCTCCCGGCCCCCGCCGCCACCTACATAATACCTATTAACCCCTATCCTGCCCCCCTATACCGCCGCCACCCCTAATAAATGTATTAACCCCTATCCTGCCGCTCCCGGACCCGCCGCAACGAAATAAATAGTTTAACCCCTAAACCATCGCTCCCGGACCCCGCCGCAAATTATATTAAACTTATTAACCCCTAATCTGCCCCCCCTACACCGTCGCCACCTATAATATTTTTATTAACCCCTATCCTGCCCCCCTATACCACTGCAACCTATAATAAAATTATTAACCCTAAAGCTAAGTCTAACCATAACCCAAACACCCCCCTAAATTAAATCTAATTTAAATCTAACGAAATAAATTAACTCTTATTAACTAAATTATTCCTATTTAAAGCTAAATACTTACCTGTAAAATAAACCCTAAACTAGCTACAATATAACTAATAGTTACATTGTAGCTATTTTAGGATTTATTTTTATTTTACAGGCAACTTTCAATTTATTTTAACTAGGTACAATAGCTATTAAATAGTTATTAACTATTTAATAGCTACCTAGCTAAAATAAAGAGAAATTTACCTGTAAAATAAAAACTAGCCTAAGTTACAATTACACCTAACACTACACTATCATTAAATAAATGAATCCTATTTAAAACTAAATACTTACCTGTAAAATAAACCCTAAAATAGCTACAATATAATTAATAATTACATTGTAGCTATTTTAGGGTTTATATTTATTTTACAGGTAACTTTGTATTTATTTTAACTAGGTACAATAGCTATTAAATAGTTAATAACTACAGGGAGTGCAGAATTATTAGGCAAGTTGTATTTTTGAGGAATTATTTTATTATTGAACAACAAGCATGTTCTCAATGAACCCAAAAAACTCATTAATATCAAAGCTGAATAGTTTTGGAAGTAGTATTTAGTTTGTTTTTAGTTATAGCTATTTTAGGGGGATATCTGTGTGTGCAGGTGACTATTACTGTGCATAATTATTAGGCAACTTAACAAAAAACAAATATATACCCATTTCAATTATTTATTTTTACCAGTGAATCCAATATAACATCTCAACATTCACAAATATACATTTCTGACATTTAAAAACAAAACAAAAACAAATCAGTGACCAATATAGCCACCTTTCTTTGCAAGAACACTCAAAAGTCTGCCATCCATGGATTCTGTCAGTGTTTTGATCTGTTCACCATCAACATTGCGTGCAGCAGCAACCACAGCCTCCTAGACACTGTTCAGAGAGGTGTACTGTTTTCCCTCCTTGTAAATCTCACATTTGATGATGGACCACAGGTTCTCAATGGGGTTCAGATCAGGTGAACAAGGAGGCCATGTCATTAGATTTTCTTCTTTTATACCCTTTCTTGCCAGCCACGCTATGGAGTACTTGGACGCGTGGGATGGAGCATTGTCCTGCATGAAAATCATATTTTTCTTGAAGGATGCAGACTTCTTCCTGTACCACTGCTTGAAGAAGATGTCTTCCAGAAACTGGCAGTAGGACTGGGAGTTGAGCTTGACTCCATCCTCAACCCGAAAAGGCCCCACAAGCTCATCTTTGATGATACCAGCTCAAACCAGTACTCCACCTCCACCTTGCTGGCGTCTGAGTCGGACTGGAGCTCTCTGCCCTTTACCAATCCAGCCACGGGCCCATCCATCTGGCCCATCAAGACTCACTCTCATTTCATCAGTCCATAAAACTGAGATATTTCTTGGCCCAGTCTTGACGTTTCAGCTTGTGTGTCTTATTCAGTGGTGGTCATCTTTCAGCCTTTCTTACCTTGGCCATGTCTCTGAGTATTGCACACCTTGTGCTTTTGGGCACTCCAGTGATGTTGCAGCTCTGAAATATGGCCAAACTGGTGGCAAGTGGCATCTTGGCAGCTGCACGCTTGACTTTTCTCAGTTCATGGGCAGTTATTTTGCGCCTTGGTTTTTCCACACGCTTCTTGCGACCCTGTTGACTATTTTGAATGAAACGCTTGATTGTTCGATGATCACGCTTTAGAAGCTTTGCAATTTTAAGAGTGCTGCATCCCTCTGCAAGATATCTCACTATTTTTTACTTTTCTGAGCCTGTCAAGTCCTTCTTTTGACCCATTTTGCCAAAGGAAAGGAAGTTGCCTAATAATTATGCACACCTGATATAGGGTGTTGATGTCATTAGACCACACCCCTTCTCATTACAGAGATGCACATCACCTAATATGCTTAATTGGTAGTAGGCTTTCGAGCCTATACAGCTTGGAGTAAGACAACATGCATAAAGAGGATGATGTGGTCAAAATACTCATTTGCCTAATAATTCTGCACTCCCTGTATTTATTAACTACCTAGCTAAAAGAAATACAAAATTACCAGTAAAATAAATCCTAACCTAAGTTACAATTAAACCTAACACTACACTATCATTAAATAAATTAAATAAATTAAATACAAATACCTACAATTAAATACAAATAAATTCACTAACTAAAGTACAAAAAATAAAAAAAGAACTAAGTTACAAAAAATAAAAAAATAATTTGCAAACATTATAAAAATATTACAACAATTTTTAGCTAATTACACCAACTCTAAGCCCCCTAATAAAATAACAAAGCCCCCCAAAATAAAAAATTTCCCTACCCTATTCTACATTTAAAAGATACCAGCTCTATTACCTTACCAGCCCTTAAAAGGGCCTTTTGCGGGGCATGCCCCAAAGAAAACAGCTCTTTTGCCTGTAAAATAAAAATAAAACCCCCAACATTAAAACCCACCACCCACACACTATTGAGAACCTCCAAAAAAACAGTGGGGTGACCATCAAACCTGCCGATAATGGCGGAGGAATTGTCCTGATGGACACCACCAACTATATTAAAGAGGCACACAGACTTTTAAATGATACTAGGACCTACAAGAAATTAGACTTCGACCCCACAAAAAAAGAAAGAAGATTGAAGATGCCGCTTGATAGAAGACTTCAGCCGGATGGAAGACCTCTTCAGCCCCCGCTTGGATGAAGACTTCAGCCAGATGATGGACCTCTTCAGCCCCCGCTTGGATGAAGATTTCAGCCGGATGATGGACCTCTTCAGCCCCCGCTTGGATGAAGACATCGCCCGGATTGGATGAAGAATTCGGCTCGGCTGAGTGAAGACGACTCAAGGTAGGAAGATCCTCAGGGGGGTAGTGTTAGGTTTTTTTAAGGGGGGGTTTAGGTGGGTTAGAGTAGGGGTGTGTGGGTGGTGGGTTTTAATGTTGGGGGGTTGTATTTTTATTTTACAGGCAAAAGAGCTGTTTTCTTTGGGGCATGCCCCGCAAAAGGCCCTTTTAAGGGCTGGTAAGGTAATAGAGCTGGTATCTTTTAAATGTAGAATAGGGTAGGGAATTTTTTTATTTTGGGGGGCTTTGTTATTTTATTAGGGGGCTTAGAGTAGGTGTAATTAGCTTAAAATTGTTGTAATATTTTTATAATGTTTGTAAATAATTTTTTATTTTTTGTAACTTAGTTCTTTTTTTATTTTTTGTACTTTAGTTAGTGTATTTATTTGTATTTATTTGTAGGTATTTGTATTTAATTTATTTAATTTATTTAATGATAGTGTAGTGTTAGGTTTAATTGTAACTTAGGTTAGGATTTATTTTACTAGTAATTTTGTATTTCTTTTAGCTAGGTAGTTATTAAATAGTTAATAACTATTTAATAGCTATTGTATCTAGTTAAAATAAATACAAAGTTACCTGTAAAATAAATATAAACCCTAAAATAGCTACAATGTAATTATTAATTACATTGTAGCTATCTTAGGGTTTATTTTACAGGTAAGTATTTAGTTTTAAATAGGATTAATTTAGTTAATAAGACTAATATTATTTAGATTTATTTAATTAATATTTAAGTTAGGGGGGTGTTAGGGTTAGTGTTAGACTTAGATTTAGGGGTTAAAAATTTTATTACAGTGGCGGCGGTGTAGGGGGGGCAGGATAGGGGTTAATAAATGTATTATTGGTGGCAACGGTGTAGGGGGGGGGCAGATTAGGGGTTAATACGTTTAACCCCTTAACGACCAACGACGTATGGGGTACGTCCTGCAAAAAAATGCAGTTAATGACCAAGGACGTACCCCATACGTTGTTGGTCTTTGAAAGCAGTGGAAGCGATACTGATAGCTTCCAGCTGCTTTCATGTTATTGCAGTGATGCCTCAATATTGAGGCATCCTGCAATAACTGTTTTTAGCCATCCGATGCAGAGAGAGACACTCTGTGGCCCTCTCTGCATCGGCTATCGATGGCCGTTATCGTTGGTGGGTGGGAGCTCATCCAGGGAGGCGGATGGGCAGTCATTGGTGGAGGAGGGGGGAGGGATCTAGTGCGTGCGCGCACGTGAGGTCTATGAAAACAGCATCAATATGCTGTAGACCTGGAGGGTGGGAGAGAGGACTGGGGAGGGTGGGATTTTAAAATCAAGGCATCTGGGAGAGGGTGGGGGGTTGGATGTTGAGGGGGGGGGCAGCTACACTACAGAAATAAATAAAATAATTAATAAAATAAAAATAAAAAAATACATTATTATTTTTCAAACTGGGTACTGGCAGACAGCTGCCAGTAACCAATATGGTGCCCAATAAAGGCAGAGGGGGGGGGGGGGTTAAAGAGCTGTTTGGGGGGGATCAGGGAGGTTGGGGGCTAAGGGGGGTCCTACACAGCAGAAGAAATATTATTTATTTTTTTTAAAAAAAACTAAAACCCCCCCAATTTTTTTTATTTTATTACTGGCAGACTTTCTGCCAGTACTTAAGATGACGGGGACAATTGTGGGGTGGGGGAGGGAAGGGAGCTGTTTGGGAGGGATCAGGGGGTGGGATGTGTCAGGTGGGAGGCTGATCTCTACACTAAAGCTAAAATTAACCCTGCAAGCTCCCTACAAGCTACCTAATTAACTCCTTCACTGCTAGACATAATATACGTGTGATGCGCAGCGGCATTTAGCGACCTTCTAACTACCAAAAAGCAACGCCAAAGCCATATATGTCTGCTATTTCTGAACAAAGGGGATCCCAGAGAAGCATTTACAACAATTTGTGCCATAATTGCACAAGCTGTTTGTAAATAATTTCAGTGAGAAACCTAAAATTGTGAAATATTTAAAGTTTTTTTTAATTTGATCGCATTTGGCGGTGAAATGGTGGCATGAAATATACCAAAATGGGCCTAGATCAATACTTGGGGTTGTTTACTACACTACACTAAAGCTAAAATTAACCCTACAAGCTCCCTACATGCTCCCTAATTAACCCCTTCACTGCTGCGCATAATACACGTGTGGTGCGCAGTGGCATTTAGCGGCCTTCTAATTACCAAAAAGCAACGTAAAAGCCATATATGTCTGCTATTTCTGAACAAAGGGGATCCCAGAGAAGCATTTAAAACCATTTGTGCAATAATTGCACAAGCTGTTTGTAAATAATTTCAGTGAGAAACCTAAAGTTTGTTAAAAAATTTGTGAAAAAGTGAACATTTTTTTTTATTTGATTGCATTTGGCGGTGAAATGGTGGCATGAAATATACCAAAATGGGCCTAGATCAATACTTTGGGATGTCTTCTAAAAATATATATATACATGTTAAAGGATATTCAGGGATTCCTGACAGATATCAGTGTCCCAATGTAACTAGCGCTAATTTTGAAAAAAAGTGGTTTGGAAATAGCAAAGTGCTACTTTTATTTAGTGCCCTATAACTTGCAAAAAAAGCAAAGAACATGTAAACATTGGGTATTTCTAAACTCAGGACAAAATTTAGAAACTATTTAGCATGGGTGTTTTTTGGTGGTTGTAGATGTGCAACAGATTTTGGGGGTCAAAGTTTGAAAAAATTGTTTTTTTTTTCCATTTTTTCCTCATATTTTATAATTTTTTTAATAGTAAATTATAAGATATGATGAAAATAATGGTATCTTTAGAAAGTCCATTTAATGGCGAGAAAAACGGTATATAATATGTGTGGGTACAGTAAATGAGTAAGAGGAAAATTACAGCTAAACACAAACACCGCAGAAATGTAAAAATAGCCTTGGTCCCAAACGGTCAACAAATGGAAAAGTGCTCTGGTCACTAAGGGGTTAATATAGGTTGCGGCGGGGTCCGGGAGCGGCGGTTTAGGGGTTAAACTATTTATTTAGTTGCGGCGAGGTCCGGGATCCGCAGGATAGGGGTTAATAAATTTATTATAGGTGGCGGCGGTATAGGGGGGCAGGATAGGGGTTAATAGGTATTATGTAGGTGGCGGCGGGGTCCGGAAGTGGCGGTTTAGGGGTTAATACATTTATAAGAGTTGCGGCGGGGTCTAGGAGCGGCGGTTTACGTGTTAATAACTTTATTTAGTTGCGGGGGGCTCCGGGGGCGCCGGTATAGGGGGTAGAACAGTATAGTTAGTGTGGCTGCTTAGTGACAGGGGTATCAATAAAGCTGTCAAAAAGCCGAAGAGCAGCGAGATTGATGAGTGATAACTATCACAGTCCGCTGCTCATCGCCCCGTACTTGGTGCGCGGCTTTTTGACAGATTTATTGATAACTTAGGCGAGATTTTGCAGGTCCGCGGCGGCGATGGTAGGCGAGCTTAGGCAGCCGTATTGAACCGGCTAGGGCAGGTAAAGTAGACGGCTTGATAACTAGGCCCCTAAGTGCTTTTGCATTTTCTTTTTACTATGCATTTGATGATTATACAAAGTGGTATACTTTGGTGAAATGTATCTCCTTTTTATGGAAACTATACCAATGTAGCCTCAGGAGTGTACCCATGTTTAGAAACGTGAACCCAAAAATATTAAAGTGATGGTAACCTCTACCCTTTTTAAAAACAGATCCGTAATGTTTATTTTTTTTAATCGTTTTATTAAGTTCCAATACAAAGAAAAACAGCAGAAACTCATTGTAGACAGGCTGCGTGGCAGCAAAAATACAAAATTAACAAAACCAATAGAATGCGCCACGCAGGGCTGTATAATGAATGTTACTTCACATACATATTCCAGCTTACTTTTCTTATCTTCCAGTTTAACCTAAGTTCTTATCAATGGGCTGCATGTACATTCGACCTTGCTTTTCTTAGGTTTCAGTTAACTTAAATTTTTATCCTTAGCTGTATTGGATTTTCCCAATTTAATAATCAAACCAATCGTACAAAAAACAGAATTACCTTAATATAAACACTATGTGACAAAAACAAACAAACAAACAAACAAAACAAAACAAAAGGGGGGAAAAAACTCCCCGCCGATCACTCACTCCCCCCACTCCCTGAGTTTGGATCCCCAATGATCTACAATGATCTAATATCTTCCGTTTGGGTTTGGAAATTAATTTTTTGCGATTGCATTATTTAATACTTCTGATTCTCTAAAAGGATATATTAACCGTATTTGTTCCTCCTCAGACAATGCCTGAATAAACTTTTTCCATTTATTAAAGAAATGTTTGACCTGTGATTCTAATTTAACTGCAGTGTCATATTGTTCCACTATCAATTCTCCTTTAATTTTATTAATACACTCCATCAAGTTAGGACTTTTTTTTTACTTCCATTGCTTCAGAATTAAAGATCTCCCTATCAATAAAACTGTGTTCACAAATTTGACATTGACCTGCATTCTGGGGGTTTGGAACATAAACAAAATCATCTTCACTATCTAACTTTATCTCTTTCTTATTCATTTTATTTAGCCAATAATTAAGTTTGCACCAGAATTTTTGGAGTTTTGGGCAACTCCATATACAATGATCTAAATCTGCCAGTGGCATATTACATTTACAACATTTATTCTCTGATGTTTTTTCCCATTTTGATTTCAGTGCTGGGGTAATATAAACCTTATTGACCATTTTAATGTGCGATTCTCTCCATGCAACTGATAAAGTTGCTCTATCCACTCTATCCACTAGGTGAAGTAATCAGCTGATCAGTAACCAACCTGCTCTCACCCATCAACTGATTATTTCACCTGTGCTCTAGTTTAGCTATAATGAAAACCAGTACTGTTGGGGGTACTTGAGGACCGCGGTTGTGAAACACTGCACTAGATCAAAACATTTTTGGTGCCAACTTAACGCTAATGCCCCTATTCGTGTTACCTCTTGGAGCTTTTTAATTGTTTGATAAAAAAGGAGATAGAATGATTGCCTTGCACTGTATTCACGCTTTCCCATTTATCTTCTACATGTTCTTTATTTAGTTTATCAAAAAAATGTCTTATTTGTAGGTATGCATAAAAGATACAAAAGTTTGGGAAATCGTACCATTTTGATTAAATTAATTTTACCAGAAAATTTGCCCAACTTGCCAAATCTTTAAACATTTTTGTCCATATTTGGGGATAGTTTATAGCGCTGCGGAATCTGTTGGTGCTCTACAAATAACCGATAATAATAATAATAGTTTAATGCATACCATTTGTCTGGCTCTCTAGCCAATACAATACCTAAATATTTAAGAGTTTCATTTGCTTCTTTAAACGGAGGGTTCCTCTAACTATCTTTCTGTTTGTGTAGCCAAAAAATCTCAGACTTACTAATTATAACTTTATATAACTTTATATTCCGAAAACCTTCAATATTTTTCCAATATCTGGATTAAAATGGGAATGTTTTTCTTTGTTTCTTTTATAAAGACCAACAGGTCATCTGCATATAGAAGTAAAGTGACTCTTCTTTTTCCTAGCCAGACCCCCTCAATTTCCTTCCTTAGCAGGATAGCGAGAGGCTCAATAGCTAAATTAAATAGATAAAGAGATAATGGTCACCCTTGCCTAGTCCCTTTTTGGAGTACAAAACTAGGTGTTGTGTTTCAGACCAGTAATGTTAGTGATATTTTAGATCAGTTGTAATGAATATGCACTGTAACTTACTTTTTAATATAGATATGAAATTCAAATACCCTGCGCTCCGCCCACTTCAAAAGACATTTTTTCTGCAATAGACTGTCCCTTTAAGCAGGTATATTTTACTTATGATATGTTTCAGGCTTTCTGTTAATGTCTGCTATCTTATCTCAATAAAAAAAAAATAATAGTGACCATCTAACACCAGTACAATGGAAATTGTTATCAGACATAAATGACCAGAATAATTAATTATTTCCCATCACAAAGGGTGAAATTAAAATAGATACCTGCTCCCAAAACTGCCTAACATTTTTACACTGTTAAATGTAATGTATAAAATTTGCCTGTGGGGCTGAATTTAACACTGTCTCATACAACAATCTAATTCATAAACTGTGTTGCCTTTGTCTAGACTGAAAAAGTTTAAAGGGATTTAATCTCCCCTTAATGTGTTTAAAGGGATCAATTTTACCTGCCAGGGTGTATTACATTGTTTACAAATATATAATTTAACTTTATTTTGTCATTTGAAATAGCATATTTTTGACTGTTGTATACCCACCTATACTAAATATTTCAATTTCATTGGTTATAGAAAAGTTATGAAAACAAGAGGGTTTGGAAGAAATTATAGCCCCAGTGGGTGAGGTGACAGAGAGATAAGGAAATGTTAATTTGTTCCCGATTCTTAAAAGCTCTTTGGGCTGGTGAAATTTTATAAGATTGCTTGTCTGTACTTCTATTTCCCTGGTGGAATTATATAAAGACACATTTTAGCCTAAAATCAGGGTGTCTTGCTAAGGGACGTATACTGCATTTCAGGGGCGTATTAAGGCATAGGCCAACAAGGCCGGTGCCTAGGGCAGCAGATTTTTAAGGGGCAGCAGAATTTTGAGTCCCTAGGGCCACTCTACTGAACTCAGGGCCGGGTGGCTAAATCAACCAATTACTAATGACTTAAATGGCTGACCTGGCTATTGCTACCCTATGGGATTGTATGTGGGTGCGCATGACATGGTGACAGTGGAGGCAGAGCTCACTTGCGCAGCCTGGCCTGGACTGAGAGGGAATGCGGTATTCTTCCTGACTCCACCGCGTGATTGAGACTCACACAGACTACACAGTGCAGTGTGCACTACAACGTGACCACTGTGAAACAGCATATGCCTTTCTCCCTTCAATACATCTTCATTAAGCATTAAAATACTTAAACGGATTAGTCACTAAATACTTGTACATTTACTGTTTGTCTATCTGTCATACATGCAAAGAATAAGTATTTATTGCTGAATCTATAGAACTATGTGACTTAAAACACAACTGAAAATATGTTGTATGCATTTAATACATTACTGTATATTCATTACATATTTATCCAAGCAGATATTTTGCTTAAATAACTGTCAATCACCAAAGAAGATGTTTAAGGTTAAAGGGACAGTCAACACCAGAATTTTTGTTGTTTTAAAAGATAGATACTCCCTTTATTACCCATTCCCCAGTTTTGCATAACCAACACAGTTATAATAATACACTTTTTACCTCTGTGATTAACTTGTATCTAAGCATCTTCTGACAGCCCCCTGATCACATGACATTTTATTTATTATCTATTGATTTTCATTTTAGCCAATTAGTGCAGTGTCTGCCACAATCCACGGGCGTGCTCACAATGTTATCTATAGGGTTTACCTGAACTAGCTCTCCCCTGCTGTGAAAAGCAAATACAAAAACATGTGATTAGAGGCAGCCTTCAAGGGCTTAGAAATTATCATATGAGCCTTCCTAGGCCTATCTTTCAACTAAGAATACCAAAAGAAGAAAGCAAAATTGGTGATAAAAGTAAATTGGAAAGTTGTTTAAAATTACATGCCCTATTTGAAACATGAAAGTTTTTTTTGGACTTGACTGTACCTTTAAACAACAATCTACTGACAAACTATCAACTATCAAAGGATATTTTTTTTCTGATATAAACACTTTAATCATCTGACTTGCAAAATAATGTCTTTATATATATATATATATGTGTGTGTGTGACCAGAGTGAATGCAAGCCCTGGTGAACATCTACTTAAAAAGACATTATTTTTTTAATTTTTTACACTCTGTCCCAAAAATATTATGTCTAAAAAAAGGCCTTAAACTTGGGGTGGGGTGGGGGGGCAGCAGAAATTTGAGTGCCTAGGGCAGCACAAAACCTAAATACGCCCCTGCTGCATTTTCGTATGGGAAGGAGATGCAGACATTACAAAAGCTAACAATGGAAATTGTAATTTAAAAATCATACAAACAAATAATTAAACCGTTCACACAAAAATACTCGTGAGAAAATATTGTATTGTTAAGGTGCTTCAAAAATCATAACAAATCTGTTCACCAAAAATCATATTTTCTCAATTTTTTTTAATTTGTATGTAAATTACTCAGGAATAAATTGTACAGTGTAATTTGTAATTTAAGTACACTGAATGTGCAAAAAAAAAATAGAAATTTGTATTTAATACAAAATAAAAGTGTGATTTTTCGTATAATGGGCTGAACATAGGTGTTCTATGGGAATGTTTGAAATTTTCTATCAAATCCCTGCAAAATCTTTTCTCGCAATTTAAAAGGTGGTGAGTTTTTATCAAAATACTGAAAAAACTAATTACTCTGAAAGAAAAATGCAGGCATACAAAAATAACAGAGATTTGAAGGTACAGTGCACTGAAAGCAGCATAATTAAATTTGTATTAGGCGTAATAATAAAGTTTAAACATACACTGGGGTCTCCCTTTTTACTTCATCCTCCATTGCGAACTTTTATGTAACAGATAGCTCTCGTTGTTTCTATGGGAGACATCTCGCCACTCGCAGGGGCAGCACCTTTTTTATAGCATTCCATAAGGCTCCCCCTGCGAGTGTTGGTGTTAAAAACTCAGTTTAGACTGGCAATTTTTATAGAAGTATTTGTTTATTTGTATATATAAAGCTAAGATAAGGAGGATTTTGTGTAAATATAGAGAGATAAACTAACGAGATCTGACCCTTGGAAGTTCAGTCCATTTGATTAGATTGTGGTTTTATTGAGCAGAGACAGCTATTTCACATGCACAAATATACATAAAGGAGCAATTTCCCATACATTGTTTAGTCTGCAGCTGGTATAATAAGTCATTGTTAACACATTAAGAGGAAATCTGTTTTACAGTACACTGTTCATTTAAGTCGATAGAATACTGGCATAACGATAGATAACAGAGGGATTAATCACAATCTATCATTTGAGAACTATCAGCATGTTAATGGCTGCAGATGGGCCCTTTTTAATGTCACAAACATCCATTTAGGGCCAGATTACAAGTGGAGCAAAATTTAACGCTCCCGCTCGAGCATTAACTTCAGTAGAAGTAAGCTTTTTGTGTGTGCCGGGTTGCGCTAGTAAGTTGAAAGTAAATTGTTTTCAATCGCGCTAATCCGACATGCGTAAAAAGCCAAACTTAGAATATTGCATGCACGCTAACCGATTCTCCCACAGAAGTCAA
Organism: Bombina bombina; assembly: GCF_027579735.1. Lineage (NCBI taxonomy): Eukaryota > Metazoa > Chordata > Amphibia > Anura > Bombinatoridae > Bombina > Bombina bombina. The sequence goes on along the minus strand of NC_069502.1, from coordinate 91,935,849 downwards.
TGTAGCAAAAAAGTGGAAAAAACACCCTGCTAGTACGCAAACATGATTGCATATTCTCAAGTGCGCTAATCCGACATGAAAATATGAATATTTAACATTGCAATGTTCTTCACATAGCAGAATATGCTCTATTTATTCAATCATTAATACATATTTCTACGTGCTCTCCTTGCACCGCTCTGGCTGTTGCCAGGGACGCAGCGGTTGCTGTGAGCGTGCAGCGATTATGTCATCGCCGCACGTCTATTCCCCTCTCAAGCTGGATCCTTTGAAGTCTTCCTTGGCACGAATCGGAGTCTATGTAAGTACCTGCACAACTTACATTCACTGCCTACGTATAGGTGTTACTGTGTGTGCTCCTAGGTGCTTTATTACTTGATTTGCTGGATTGCCTTATCATTGCTGAACTCTGCCTGTCTGACTACTCTGTCTGTTTAACCCTTGAATTGCTGGACTGCCTTATCATTGCTGAACTCTGCCTGTCCGACTACTCTGCCTGTTTAACCCTTGAATTGCTGGACTGCCTTATTATTGCTAAACTCTGCCTGTCTGACTATTTTGCCTATTTAACCCTTGAATTGCTGGATTGCCTTATCATAGCTGAACTCTGCCTGTCTGACTACTCTGCTTGGTTTACTCCTGAACTGCTAAACTGCTGGATTACCTTTTGCTGCTGACCTCTGCTTCTTCCTGACCATTCTATTGGTTTACCCCTGAACTACTAAACTGCTGCATTACCTTTTGTTGCTGACCTTTTCCTGTTCCTGACCATTCTATTGGTTTACCCCTGAACTACTAAACTGCTGGATTGCCTTTCTGTTGCCGAACTCTGCCTGTCTCTGACCATTCTCTGCTTTAATCTTATTGCAGTGAAGGACTACCCTGTCTACCTTAAGTACTGCTTACCTCATGTCTTAAACTCACTTTTTTCTGGGATATTTCCTTATCCTTCTGCTTGATGCTGGGATAAGAAGACTACTGGCCAAGTTTGGTCTGATATAGAAATATCCCACAAGCATTACATTATACTTGGGCCATGGACCCAAATGAGGTAGTAAGAGCAGTCTCTCTTCAGGGACAGACCCTGGGAACCCACGCCATACACTTACAGAATGTGGATTCTAAACTTGAGGCTATATCAGCTATGCTCTCCTCACTGGTTGCAGAAAAAAATGCTACTCCTGTTATTGGAAGCATACTCCGGATACCCTTGCCTGACAAGTACGATGGTACTACCGACTGTAGGGGTTTTCTCAACCAGTGCAGGCTACACTTCCACAATGATCCTCACATCTTCCGATCTCATCAGTCAAAGGTCACTTTTATCAATTCTTTATTGAAAGACAAGGCCCAAGCCTGGGTCTCTCACCTTTTGGAACAGAGTGCTCAACTCCTGAACGATGCTGATGCCTTCATTTCTGCATTATCTTCCGTATTTGGTACGAGCTTTTCTGGATCACCGTTTCATGATTTGTGCAGGGTTGCCTCTTCTTCAGAAAAAACTATTTCTTAAAATAACTACTCTGGACTCCCCTTGGATCAGGATTAATCCATTTCGAATCCGCATCCCTAACCATAACCGTGGGAGTCCTACATACCAAACAATTGCAGTTCGATGTCATTCATTCTCCTGCACAACCAGTTGTCCTTGATCTTTCTTGGCTATGTATACACAATACTCAGTTTGAGTAGACAGAGGGATAGTTGGCCTCCTGGGGTAAATACTGTTTTCATTCCTGCCTGGCTAAAGTTACTCCGCTGCATCACATCCCTATAGCCAGCCTTCAGACCCCTTCTAATCTTCCCTCAGTATATGCAGAATTTACAGATGTTTTTGAAAAGAAAGCAGTTGATGTGTTGCCACCTTATCGCCCTTACGACTGCAAAATAGACCTTTTTCCTGGAGACCTATTTCCTAAAGGGAGGACTTATCTGCTCTTCAAAGCTGAAACCAAGGCCATGGAGGAATACATCCAAGAAAACCTAGCTAAAGGCTTTATTCGCCCTTCCTCCTCTCCTGCCGTGGCTGGCTTCTTTTTTGTTAGTAAAAAAGTTGATGGTCTCAGACCCTGTATCGATTACAGAGCCCTAAACAACATTACTATCAAGAATCGTTATCCTATTCCTTTAATTGATGAACTATATGATTCGCTACAAGATGCTTGCTACTTTACAAAGTTGGACCTACGTGAGGCGTACAATCTCATTCATATCTTCCCGGGACATGAATGGAATACTGCATTCAACACAAGATCAGGGCATTACGAATACCTTGTAATGCCTTTTGGGCTGTGTAATGCACCTGCTGTCTTCCAAGCATTTGTCAATGATGTCTTCTGTGACCTTCTTAATCGCACTGTCATCGTCTATTTTGATGTTACCCTCATATTCTCCTCCACCCTTGAGGAGCATCATGAGCATGTAAAACAGGTACTTCTTCGCCTCAGAAACAATTCTCTGGTAGCCAAACTGGAGAAGTGTGAGTTTGATCATGTTCAGATCCAGTTCCTTGGCTATGTCATATCGAAGGAAGGTTTTGCCATGGATCCTACAAAGCTAACTGCAGTTCTGGAATGGCCTCAACCCACCTCATTGAAGGAACTACAGAGATTCTTGGGATTCTCCAACTATTATAGCAAGTTCATAAAGAACTTCTCCCAAATTGTTGTTCTATTCACTGAGCTGACTAAATGAAACAGAGACTGCAAGAATTGGCCTCTTGTGGCTGTGGATGCTTTCTCTCATCTGAAAAAAGTATTTTGTTCTGCTCCTGTGCTCCGCCATCCTGATCTTGACCTGCAGTTCACTTTAGAGGTTGATGCCTCCGAGATAGGAGCTGGTGCAGTCTTAACCCAAAGGGACCCTTTAACCTCCAAGTTACACCTTGTAGCCTTTTTCTCCAAACGCTTCACTCCAGCAGAAATAAATTATGATGTAGGTAATCGTGAACTCTTAGCAATTAAGATGGCCCTGACTGAATGGCATCATTGGCTAGAGGGTACCCCCAACCCCATTCAGATTCTCACGGACCACAAGAATCTGACGTAGCTAGAGACTGCTCATCGACTCAATCCTCGACAGGCCAGATGGGCCCTATTCTTTTCTTGTTTTAACTTTATAGTCTCTTACCTTCCTGGGACCAAGAATAAAAAGGCTGATGCCCTTTCCCATCAGTTACCTCAGTCTAGTGACTCTTCTGAAGCTCCTATCAAACACATCATACCCCCCTCCTGTGTGGTTGCTCAACTCAACACCACTCTTCTTCAAAGACTGCAACAAGCCCAGTCAAGAAAGCCTTCTGAAGCCCCTGTGGCTCCTGAGATCCTTTATCTTCCTCCAAACCTTTGCTCTCCTGTAATATCCTGGGCTCATGACAGCAAGCTGTTTTGACAAGAACCTTTAAACTCCTTTGCCAACACGTGTGGTGGCCTACCATGAAGTCGGACTCTCAGGATTATGTCAAGGCTTGTCAGACTTGTGCTGTTAATAAGACTCCCCGGTCCCTACCATATGGCCTACTTAAACCATTGTCCATACCTAAACAACCATGGACACACATAGCCATGGATTTTGTTGTAGACCTTCCTCCTTCTGACCATCATACATTCATATGGTGGTGGATCGGTGCTCCAAACTTGCTCATTTTGTACCTTTAATGAAGTTACCTACAGCCCAAGATTTGTCCACTCTTTTTCTGTTACACGTGGTACGACTACATGGTATACCCGTGAATATTGTCTCTGACAGAGGACCTCAATTTATTTCTACCTTTTGGAGAAGCTTTTGCAAATTGCTTGGAACCACTGTTTCTTTGTCCTCTGGTTATCACCCCCAGATTAATGGGCAGATGGAGAGAACCAATCAGGATCTTGAATCATACTAATTGGTCTGGGTTGTTACCCCTAGCTGAACTTGCAAAGAAAACTCATTAGCCTTCTTCTGTAAGATGCTCTCCTTTCCAGGCTGCAGATGGTTATCAACCTCGTGTTTTTCCTCTTTCTGCTCAATCCACAGGAGTCCCTGCTGCAGAATGTTGCTTCACTGACCTCACTACCCATTGGCAATGAATGCGCTCTCAGTTACACTCAACCACCTCCAGATATAAGAGATTTGCTGATCATCATTAAGCCAATATTCGTGCCTTTGTTGCAGGTGATCGTGTCTGGGTCTCTACCCGACACATCCTCTTACGTCAACCTTGTCACAAATTAAGACCTCGGTATATTGGTCCTTAAGAAGTCCTTAAAAGACTTTCTCCTGTTGCTTACAGAGTGACCTTGCCTAAGACTTTGCACATTCACCCAGTCTTTCAGATCTCCTTGCTCAAACCCTATGTCAAAAATAGGTATACTCGACTCAGACGTCCTCCTCCTCCACTCTTGATTCATGGCGAACTAGTGTATGAGGTTGCCAAAATCCTGGATTCCAGAATCAGGCACAGGCAGCTCCAATACTCAGACGTCATCGCTGCACGTCTATTCCTCTCTCACGCCGGATCCTTTTAAGTCCACCTTGGCGCGAATCAGCGACTATGTAAATACCTGCACAACTTACATTCACTGCCTACGTATAGGTGTTACTGTGTGTGCTCCTAGGGGCTTTTTTACTTGAATTGCTGGATTGCCTTATCATTGCTGAACTCTGTCTGTCTGACTACTCTGCCTGTTTAACCCTTGAATTGCTGGACTGCCTTATCATTGCTGAACTCTGCCTGTTTAACTGCTCGATTGCCTTATCATTGCTGAACTCTGCCTGTCTGACTTCTCTGCTTGGTTTACCCATGAACTGCTAAACTGCTGGATTACCTTTTGCTGCTGACCTCTGCCTGTTCCTGACCATTCTAATGGTTTACCTCTGAACTGCTAAACTGCTGGATTACCTTTTGTTGCCGACCTCTGGCTGTTCCTGACCATTCTATTGGTTTACTCCTTAACTGCTAAACTGCTGGATTGCCTTTCTGTTGCCGAACTCTGCCTGTCTCTGACCATTCTCTGCCTTAATCTTATTGCAGTGAAGGACTACCCTGTCTACCTTGAGTACTGTTTACCTCATTTCTTACACTCACTTTGTTCTGGGATATTTCCTTATCCTTCCACTTGACGCCGGGATAAGAAGACTACTGGCCAAGTTTGGTCTGATAGGGAAATATCCCATGAGCATTACACAGGGTCAGGCAGAAGTAACGACCCTAAGAGTGTGGTTGTGTTACATAATTATATGCTTTATTTTCTGTAAGAACTCTGTAAGATTATGTCTGTTATAAAAGAAAGAAAAGGGGAGTTACTTCTGATTTGATATAGATTACAAACTCATAAAAAAGGGGCGTTACTTCTGCCTGACCCTGTATATCTGATGGTATTTTCGTAAAATATATATCAATACCGATATATAGGTGATTATATATAGGTATAGATATATACAGATATATACTGTATATATATATATATATATATATATATATATATATATATATATATATATATATATATATATATATTATATAAAAGAATATCTATTTATAAATACATAGAACGTATTCTGCTATGTGCAGAACACTGGAATGGGAAATATTTACAGTAAATACACAGTATAACACTTTATTAAATATGAATATTGCATAAATATGTTTTTACATGTTTTCATTTACTTAACTGCAAAGGGCTCCAGTGCACTTTTATATATGTCTTATGTGTGTACATATGTATTTATGTGTTTATATGTCTGTAAATACATATATGCACACATCTAAATACATATGTACACACACATATGTAGAGATATGTATGTATGTATCCCTATGTTAAGCCCTTTGCAGACTTTTTTTTTCTAACACCTGAGACCTCATACGTTTAAGTCCTTATAACTTTTATGTGCAATATTTTTTAAAGATTTTTTTATTATATAGTGTTATTATGAGTGTAACTGTACTTTGTAATGTATTTTTATTAGATAGTGTTATTATGAGTGTAACTGTACTTTGTAATGTATTTTTATTAGATAGTGTTATTATGAGTGTAACTGTACTTTGTAATGTATATTTATTAGATAGTGTTATTATGAGTGTAACTGTACTTTGTAATGTATATTTATTAGATAGTGTTATTATGAGTGTAACTGTACTGTGTAATGTATATTTATTAGATAGCGTTATTATGAGCGTAACTGTACTTTGTAATGTATTGTTATTAGATAGTGTTATTATGAGTGTAACTGTACTATGTAATGTATGTTTATTAGATAGTGTTATTATGAGTGTAACTGTACTGTGTAATGTATATTTATTAGATAGTGTTATTATGAGTGTAACTGTACTGTGTAATGTATGTTTATTAGATAGTGTTATTATGAGTGTAACTGTACTATGTAATGTATGTTTATTAGATAGTGTTATTATGAGTGTAACTGTACTGTGTAATGTATATTTATTAGATAGTGTTATTATGAGTGTAACTGTACTGTGTAATGTATGTTTATTAGATAGTGTTATTATGAGTGTAACTGTACTGTGTAATGTATATTTATTAGATAGTGTTATTATGAGTGTAACTGTACTGTGTAATGTATGTTTATTAGATAGTGTTATTATGAGTGTAACTGTACTGTGTAATGTATATTTATTAGATAGTGTTATTATGAGCGTAACTGTACTTTGTAATGTATTTTTATTAGATAGTGTTATTATGAGTGTAACTGTACTGTGTAATGTATATTTATTAGATAGTATTATTATGAGTGTAACTGTACTTTGTAATGTATATTTATTAGATAGTGTTATTATGAGTGTAACTGTACTGTGTAATGTATTTTTTATTAGATAGTGTTATTATGAGTGTAACTGTACTGTGTAATGTATATTTATTAGATAGTGTTATTATAAGTGTAACTGTACTGTGTAATGTATATTTATTAGATAGTGTTATTATGTGTGTAACTGTACTGTGTAATGTATATTTATTAGATAGTGTTATTATGTGTGTAACTGTACTGTGTAATGTATATTTATTAGATGGTGTTATTAGGTGTGTAACTGTACTGTGTAATATATATTTATTAGATAGCGTTATTATGAGCGTAACTGTACTGTGTAATGTATATTTATTAGATAGCTTTATTATTAGCGTAACTGTACTGTGTAATGTATATTTATTAGATGGTGTTATTATGAGTGTAACTGTACTGTGTAATGTATATTTATTAGAAAGTGTTATTATGAGTATAACTGTACTGTGTAATGTATATTTATTAGATAGTGTTATTATGAGTGTAACTGTACTTTGTAATGTATTTTTATTAGATAGTGTTATTATGAGTGTAACTGTACTGTGTAATGTATATTTATTAGATAGTGTTATTATGAGTGTAACTGTACTGTGTAATGTATGTTTATTAGATAGTGTTATTATGAGTGTAACTGTACTGTGTAATGTATGTTTATTAGATAGTGTTATTATGAGTGTAACTGTACTGTGTAATGTATATTTATTAGATAGTGTTATTATGAGTGTAACTGTACTGTGTAATGTATATTTATTAGATAGTGTTATTATGAGTGTAACTGTACTGTGTAATGTATGTTTATTAGTGTTATTATGAGTGTAACTGTACTGTGTAATGTATATTTATTAGATAGTGTTATTATGAGTGTAACTGTACTGTGTAATGTATGTTTATTAGATAGTGTTATTATGAGTGTAACTGTACTGTGTAATGTATATTTATTAGATAGTGTTATTATGAGTGTAACTGTACTTTGTAATGTATTTTTGATCTGTTTTGTGACCCTTTTTTGTTTCTTGAAACAGTTAACAAGAGCTTTAAAGTCACGCTAAACTGACGAACCTTAACTTCAATTGAACTCAAGCAATCGCATTTACTTTCAAATTGTAATACGAGCGCTACACCCAAGGCATGCTAACACCTGCGATAAACCTTTTTTCGCTCACACATCCTATACTTAGCATTTGCCAGTCCTGTTTGTTCTGATCACAATCCAAATAATGGATAATTATCAACACATATACAGGACCAGTTTTCACTTATCACATTCTACAGCTTAAACAACTTGATAAACCTAAGACAACACTTTTCAACATATTACCCAGTAGAAGCATGCTCAAGTGTAAAACGCACTAAACTAATCTACTTATTGGTTGCTATTAGGAAGATATGTCACTAAACAGATACAGATGTGCTCCAAGCTCAAGCAATTAATGTTAAACAATTAATAATAAGCACTTTTATACCAATGACAATTAGCCACATCGATAACCCAACAAACACAAAAGCCATACAGATAATGCCCCTGTTCAAGCCCCTTAAAGTGATAGTGAGTCCTAGCATTGCAAAAACTAGTTAAAATACTTCATACTGAAAGTTCCTTTATTTGTCTGCAGTATTCGCTGCACTTAGCGCCTCAGGCAGCCCACGGCAGAATGCTATCTTTTCACTAGGGTAATTATACCCAATATTGTGCAAGTGATCCGGCATAATGCCAGCTGGCCCTCACAGCTATTGGCCAAGAGGTAGAAATGTCACCTCACTGGAAAATATCGTTCTGCTGTGGGCTGCCTGAGGAGCTCAGCGCATTGAACGCAACAGACAAATAAAGGAACTTTCAGCATGAAGTATTTTATACTTCATAACTGAAAGTCCTCTTTATTTGTTCCACTGGTAAATCCTAGAGTTTCATAAATGCTAGGATTTACTATTACTTTAAAAAGAAATACACGCATCTCTATCGCCTAGATTTAGAGTTTTGTCGGTAAAGACCCACGTAGCTAACGCTGCTTTTTTTCCCAGTGCACCCTTCAGACAACGCTGGTATTTAGAGTTGTCTGAGTGGCTGCGTTAGGCTCAGAAAAGGGTGCGTTGAGCATAATTTAGCTTCACTTCAACCCTCAATACCAGCGTTGCTTATGGTAGTGGTAAGCTGGGAAAACGTGCTCATGCACGATATCCCCATAGGAAACAATGGGGCAGTTTGGGCTGAAAAAAGCAGCGTTCAGCTCCTAACGCAGCCCCATTGTTTCCTATGGGGAAACACTTTCTAAGTCTGCACCTAACACCCTAACATGAACCCCGAGTCTAAACACCCCTAACCTTACACTTATTAACCCCTAATCTTCCGCCCCCGCTATCGCTGACACCTGCATTTTATTATTAACCCCTAATCTGCCGACCGGAAACCGCTGCCACCTACATTATCCCTATGAACCCCTAATCTGCTGAACCTAACATCCCCGACACCTACATTATATTTATTAACCCCTAATCTGCCCCCCCCCCAACGTCGCCGCAACCTAACTACAAGTATTAACCCTTAATCTGCCGATCGGACCTCGCCGCCACTATAATAAATGTATTAACCCCTAAACCGCCGCACTCTTGCCTCGCAAACACTATAATACATTTTATTAACCCCTAATCTGCCCTCCCTAACATCGCCACCACCTACCTACAATTATTAACCCCTAATCTCCCGCCCGCACGGTCACCGCTACTATAATAAAATTATTAACCACTAAACCTAACTCTAACCCTAACCCTAACACCGGCCTAACATAAATATAATTTAAATTAAACAAAATAATATTCCTATATAATTAAATTATTCCTATTTAAAATGAAATACTTACCTATAAAAATAAACCCTAATATAGCTACAATATAAATAATAATTACATTGTATCTATTTTAGGATTTATATTTATTTTACAGGCAACTTTTAACTAGGTAGCTATTAAATAGTTAATAAGTATTTAATAGCTATTGTACCTAGTTAAAATAAATACAAAGTTGCCTGTAAAATAAATATAAATCCTAAAATAGATACAATATAATTATTAGTTAGATTGTAGCTATATTAGGGTTTATTTTATAGGTAAGTATTTAGTTTTAAATAGGAATAATTTATTTAATTATAGGAATATTATTTAGTTTAATTTAAATTATATTTATGTTAGGGGGGTGTTAGGGTTAGAGTTAGGTTTAGGGGTTAATAATTTTATTATAGTAGCGGCGATGGTGCGGGCGGGAGATTAGGGGTTAATAATTGGAGGTAGGTGGCGGCGATGTTAGGGAGGGCAGATTAGGGGTTAATAAAATGTATTATAGTGTTTGCGAGGCGGAAGTGCGGCGGTTTAGGGGTTAATACATTTATTATAGTGGCGGCAAGGTCTGGTCGGCAGATTAGGGGTTAATAATTGTAGTTAGGTAGCGGCGACGTTTGGGGAGGCAGATTAGGGGTTAATAAATATAATATAGGTGTCGGCGATGTTAGGGGCAGCAGATTAGGGGTTCATAGGTGTAATGTAGGTGGCGGCGGTGCCCGGTCGGCTGATTAGGGGTTAAAAAATGTTATTATAGTGGCGGCGATGTGGGGGGCCTCGGTTTAGAGGTACATAGGTAGTTTATGGGTGTTAGTGTACTTTGTAGCACAGTAGTTAAGAGCTTTATATTCTGGCGTTAGCCCATAAAGCTCTTAACTACTGACTTTTTTTGTCGGTAGGAGTCTTGTCGGTAGAGGGTCTACCGCTCAGTTCTTCCAAGACTCCAAATACCAGCGTTAGGCAGATCCCATAGAAAAGATAGGATACGCAATTGGCGTAAGGGGATCTGCAGTAGCCTGGAGTCGCGGTAAGGAAGTGAGCGGTAGACCCTTTCCTGGCTGACTCTAAATACCAGCGGGCGATAAAAAGCAGCGTTAGGACCCCTTAACGCTGCTTTTGACGGCTAACGCCAAACTCTAAATCTAGCCGTATGATTTTAGAGAACAAAAGATTAATTGCAAGTCATCTGTTAGCATCACTACATGCTGTTGCAATGGATCAATTAACATACAGACTCTTCAAACCCTAAAATTGCCATTTGTTTTAATTAATTGTACATATTTGATTTTTGGATTATGAAAATAACGATGCAGACTATGATTTGATGTTGTTATTGGGAGGTAACAATTTGCTGTAGTAAATTAAAGAAAAGCACTAATTTGGTCTAAACTGTCTGTTTTTTTTTTTTAACTATTCCTAATTAAAGGGACATGAAATCCAATTTGATTTTCTTCTAGAAGTCAGATCGAGTATATTGTTTTAAACAACTTTCCAATTTATTTCTATAATCATATTTGCTTTATTCTCTTGGTATCCTTTGTTGAGGAAACAGCAGTACACTACTGGAAGATAGCTGAGCATATCTGGTAAGCCAATAACAAGAGGCATATATATATGTACAGCCACCAATCAGCAGCTTCTGAATAATATCTATCTAAATAATAAAGGAAATGTTTTGGGTGTCATGTCCCTTTAAAAAAAGTTTAAGGGGAGTTTAATTTAGGGTTTAATCTAGTTTTATGTTCTCACTGCTACCTGCTTAGCTTTGCTGAGCAATTAAAGAGACAGTCAACTCAAATTTGTTCTATTGTTTAAAAATATAGATAATCCCTTTATTACCCCTTCCCCAGTTTTGCACAGAAAACACAGTTATATGAATACTCTTTTTACCTCTGTGATTACCTTGTTTCTAAGCATCTTCTGATGACCCCCTGATCACATAACTTTAAATGTATCATCTATTGACTTGCATTTAAGCCAATTAGTGCTCTGTTGTTAGAATGCATGGACGTCAGCACAGTTTTATCTATATGGCTCACATGAACTAGCTTCCCTGTTATGAAAAGCAAATACAAAAGCATGTGATCATAGGGCTGTCTTTAGGGACATAGAAATTTAGGGGGTTTGAAGGTTATAAAGTATGTTAATATAACCATGTTTTTTGTGCAAATCTGGGGAATGGGTAGTAAAGGCATTATCTATCTTTTTAAACAATAAAAAATTTTGTGTTCACTGTCCCTTTAATAATGATTAATGAACCATAGGTGGAGGTAGTTGGAACATAACTAGATCATTTTGTATATCTGATTAATAACGCACCTCTCCTGGGATGATAAAACAATAAACTGTGCCAGAGGTAATTAGGGTTAAAGAGCCCCAAAGGCTTTGGAAAATAGTTGTCTCCCTTTAAACAGCTAAGTAACAAGTCTCACTGAGCTTGTTGCTTTTTATTACTACTGACAGCAAGATCAGTAGATCCCAGTTCAAGGATAAACCTGGATATTAAGAGATCTTTAAATAATGACTATGTGGGTTCTCTTGACAGCATTCAATGCAAAATAGATAGTGGCTTAATTCAACACAGTAGATTTGAATAATCAACAAATGCAAGATAACAAGACAATGCAATAGCACTTAGTCTGAACCTCAAATGAATATTAGATTTTTTTTCTGACAATTTTAAAAAGTTATGTCTATTTCCACGCCCCCTGTACCATGTGACAGCCATCAGCCAATCACAAAAGCATACCCGTACCATGTGACAGCCATCAGCCAATCACAAATGCATATACGCTTATTCTGTAAATTCTTGCACATGCTCAGTAGGAGCTGGTGACTCAAAAAGTTTAAATATAAAAAGACTGTGACCTTTTTTTAATGGAAGTAAATTGGAGAGTTGTTTAAAATTGCTTCTCTGTCTGAATCATGAAAGTTTAATTTTGACTTAAGTGTCCCTTTGCTGTTTGGTGAGCATGGAGTTGATGTGAATTTGATAGATACACATGTGGAACCTCTACCAGTTTACCTATGAAAGGGATTATACTTAGTACTGGCAAGATATGAATCTTGCTGGGACACTAAACCCTCCCACGTTGTTACTTTTCAGCTCAGTTATTGATATCTTTATAACTGATTTCAAATTTATTTAAAATGTTTGATTATGTGTAGTACAAAAATAGAAAGAAAAAAAAAGAAATTAAAGGACCATTAAACTTGACATTTCAACAATGCATAAAATGTTTCATTATTTCAAGTGAAACATTATTGCAATATACATTCATTATTTATTTTGCAGCCTTTTGTTGTAAAATACATCTAAAAAAATGTGTGTTTCACTTTCTCCCAGGGAGGCTTTGGTTAATACTCTAAGGCAATTTATGCAAGCTTTTTTTTACTTCTATTGCGTCACATGCTTTTAAAAGGTGGATTATCAGTTTTGCATCAACAATCATGAAAGGCAAATCATTCTTTGCAATAGTTACTAAGTTGAATTAGTGCTAAACCACCTTAAAGGGACATAATACTCATATGCTAAATCACTTGAAACTGGTGCAGTATAACTGTAAAAAGCTGACAGGAAAATATCACCTGAGCATCTCTATGTAAAAAAGGAAGATATTTTACCTCATAATTTCCTCAACTCAGCAGAGTAAGTTCTGTGTAAAAAGTTATACTCAGCTGCTCCCAGCTGCAGGTAAAATTTTTTTAAAAAAAATGAAGAAATGAACAGCAGCCAATCAGCATCAGCGGTGCTGAGGTCATGAACTCTTTTACTGTGATCTCATGAGCTTTGACTTAACGCTCATGGGATTTCATTGTAAAATTCCCTAAACTGAATAGGGAAATAACATGAGTGCACAAGGCTCATCCCTTCAGCTGTCCTGGGACAGATATACTAATATGCTGCTTAGAAATCCTTTACAATGGGATGTGGCTACTGAGGAACTTTTCAGGTAAAATATCTTTCTTTTTTACATAGAGATGTTCAGGTGATATTTTCTAGTCAGCTTTTTACAGTTATACCTCATCACTTTCAAGTGTTTAAACATTTGGGTATTATGGCCCTTTAAGGGAGGAGATAAGGGCAGGCTTCCCTATTCTCTCTCAACTGCACATGTGCAAACAGAGGTTGTGCTGTATCTGAATATTAGTTTGTAATTGGTTAACAAGGGTTCTGGGGGACAGGAAAATCAGTGACATGAATTAACATAAAACAATATACTCATTTGACAAAATAAAGATGCAGTTTTCTTTGCAAATTATTCTTATATATGAAGGTTTCTAATCATATAGTTTACAATTTGTGTTTAGTGTCCCTTTAAGAGTTTTCCCATTCTGAGAACTGATAAAGCCCATCACTGCCATATAGCTGCCCCTAATTGAACTTAGCAGAGATGATTAGATAAGAACTGCAAACAGAGGAACATTTTCTAACAAAATAACCATGTAAGCCTTGTCAACTCAACGAACAAGTCTGGATTGGCTCATACAAAGAAACCAAGTGGTAGGTGCAGTTTAGCTGTTGAAAATGCATTCCAAAACATATTCAAACTCACCCAGTATGTTAGAAGTGTATATTGCAAAACTACAAAGTATTTACTGTCCCTTTAATTGTCCTCAGCTGGAGAGATCAGATCAGAACGTTTTTTTAACCTAGAATAACTTCAGCCCAACTTTGCAATGAAACTAAAGTTTTACACTTATTTAAGTTATACACCTAATATAGTTTCAAAAGACACATCTGCATTTTTTCTCAGGCTAATCCTTTACTTTGAATATATAATTGTCTGGCATTTTCTTTTTCACGGATTAGTGTCTTGCTATCAATATTAGTGGATGTTTGAGTACATTGTACGAAAATAAATAAATAAATAAATACATAGAATAAACCTGAGCTGTATCGCCCATCTGTATTAAGCCAAAACTGAGTGCAGTTTCTATAAATATGTCAGTAACAATTAGAGCGTAGTTTCTCAGCCCAGGGTACTTCTACCACTTGTAGTATAAGAGTTGTAGACAAAGGGTACTTAAGGGACACTAAACACAAATTGTAAACTATATGATTATAAATCTTCATGTATAAGAATCATTTTGCAATAAGAACTGCATCTTTATTTTGCCAAATGAGTATATTGTTTTATGTTTATTCTTTTCACTGATTCCTCTGTCCCTCAGAACAAAATAACCCCTGCTAGCCAATCACAAACTAATATACAGATATAGTACATACTCTGTTTGCACATGTGCAGACTGGGGTAGCCTGCACTCTTGTATTCCGTTAAGGTGGTTTAGCACTGATTCAACTTGGTTAATATTGCAAAGAATGATTTGCATATCATGATTCTTAAAGGCACAGTCAAGTCCAAAAAAACTTTCATGTTTCAAATAGGGCGTGTAATTTTAAACAACTTTGCAATTTATTTTTATCACCAATTTTGCTTTGTTCTATTGGTATTCTTAGTTGAAAGCTAAACCTAGGAGGTTCATATGCTAATTTCTTAGACCTTGAAGGCCGCCTCTAATCTGAATGCATTTTGATAGTTTTTCACCAATAGAGGGCATTAGTTCACGTGTTTCAAATAGATAACATTGAGCTCATGCACGTGAATTTACCATGGAGACAGCTCTGATTGGCTAAAATGCAAGTCTGTCAAAAGAACTGAAATAAGGGGGCAGTCTGCTGAGGCTTAGATACAAGGTAATTACAGAAGTAAAACATGTATAATTATAACTGTGTTGGTTATGCAAAACTGGGGAATTGGTAATTAAGGGATTATCTATCTTTTAAAACAACAAAAATTCTGGTGTTGACTGTCCCTTTAATGCAAATCTGATAATCCACCTTTTAAAAGCATGTGACAACATAGAAGCTTAGAGAGGGAGAGAAAAGTAAACAAAAGCTCGCATAAATTGCCTTAAAGTATTAACCAAAGCCTCCCTGGGAGAAAGTGAAACAACACATTTCTAGATGCATTTTACAATAAAAGGCTGTAAAATAAATAATGAATGTATATTGCAATAATGTTTCACTTGCAATAATGACCCATTTTATGCATTGTTGAAATGTCAAGTTTATGTTAAAATAGTTTTTATTGAGATAACATCTTCCAACATAACACATGTCTCATACAGAAATGTCAAGTTTAATGGTCCTTTAAAGGGACATGAAACCCAAAAGTTTTGTTTTGTGATTCAGACAGAGCATATAATTAAAAAAAAAAAGTTTACAATTTACTTATATTATCAAATTTGCTTTGTTCTCATGGTTTTCTTTGTTGGAGAGACACCTAGGTGGGTGTCTGGAGTAGTAAATGGTAGGAAATAGTGCTGCTATTTAGAGCTCTTGCAAATGGATAACATTCTTGAAAGACTGCTGCCAAAAAGTGCTACAGATACCGAGAGAAAAAAGAAAATATAATAGAAATAAATTAATACGCAGTTTACAATCATATGCTCTATCTGAACCATGTCCCTTTTAAGGGCTATATTCCATGATGAGGATTCCAATAAGGTAAGCAGTATGTTGAAAATTGTGCAAGATAACCTACCCAGATAACCTACCCTGGTGAAATATCAAAGGTAAAATGCGCTTCGGCCAAGTGTACCATACTGAAATACTATAAGGAAAATCTGAAATTGAAAAAAGCCACAATAACTGCACCAATATAAAGTTTACCAAAAAAACACTGAACTCTGGGAAACATTGGAGATGAGATGCCCTTCTCCACCCACATTACACACAAGACTTTTCTTATCATACAAATACACATTTTCTAATAGGGGTGGGACAATTCATTGAGGTAATAGGTCTCTTACACATGTAGTTGATATGTATAATGGTCATGTAGATAAATGTATTATCATGCTGCAGTTATTGCCAAGATACCTAGGCACTCTAAATGCCAAAAACAGCTTTATTGGATTTCATGTATAAAGTTGATACATATTATATAATCAGGCATTTTCTTATACTTGAAATAAGGCTTTTAAATGAGTTTTTTTTCTATTAGATTTGAGTTGATTTGCAGAAAACGTATGCTTATGGTATGTGCCCCTGTCTACCATTACAGCTGTGGGGGTTATCCTTATCAGCCAACGAGCAACCTGTCCTTAGGGATTACTGGTGCACAAATATACATTTTGTGTTATCTTAAGAATTAGTTTAAACTACTGTAATTAAATCTTTTGATTCAACTAAATATTTAACATGATTAAATAGTGCTATATTACATTGCATGCTAGTGAAAAAAATAAATCACTTTCACCTAGATTACGAGTTTTGCGTTACGGTTTTAATGCTAAAAAAATGTCAATTTCAGCATAAAAACCGTAACGCAGCCATTACGACTCTTGACGGTATAGCTATACCGCAGGCATTTTAGCCTGTAATGCAACGTCAATCCCGCACTAAAAAAAATGACTTTTTTTTGCGTTGGATTTCCATAGCGCTGGTATTACAGGTTGTGCAGTGAGGCTAAAATGCTTGCGTTCCAACCTATACCGACATGATCCATTCCCCTATCTGAGACCAGTAGTTATGAGTTTTACACAACAAAACTGTTACACAAAACTAAAAAGTTACAAAGTACACTAACACCCATAAACTGCCTATTAACACCTATTCCGCTGCCCTCCCGCATCACAAACACTAAATTAAAGTTATTAACCCCTAATCTGCCACTCCCAACATCGCCGACACTAATAAAAGTTATTTACCCCTATTCCGACACTCCCTGACATTGTTACCACTATAATAAAATTATTAACCCCTATTCCCCCACTGATTTGAATAGCCAATAGAATTTCAGTAGCTCTCATCCTATTGGCTGATATGAACAGCCAATAGGATTTCAGTAGCTCTCATCCTATTGGCTGATTTGAATTTAAAAAATCAAATCAGCCAATTGGAATGCAAGGGACGCCATTTTGAAAAGGCTCATTTGCATTGAAGACTCAGTGTATGGCGACGACTGTATGAAGAGGACGCTCCGCGCCGGATGTTTTGAAGGATTGAAGGATTGACCTGCTCTGCGCTGCCGGGATGAAGATAGAAGACGCCGCCTGGATGGATGAAGACCTCGCCGTCTGGATGCAGACTTCTCGCCGCCTGGATGTCCGAACTTTAAAAACTGTAAGTGGATCGTCAGGGTTAGTGTTAGGTTTTTTTTTTCATTATTTTTTGGTGCATTTTTTTTTTTTTTAGATTACAGTTTGGCCTTTCTTAAAAGAGCTAAATGCCCTTTTAAAGGCAATGCCCATACAAATGCCCTATTCAGGGCAATGGGTAGCTTAGGTTTTTGTTAGAGTTAGGTTTTTTATTTTGGGGGGTGGTGTGTTTTACTGTTGGGTCTTTGTATTTTTTTTTTACAGGAAAAAGAGCTAATTTTTTTAGGGCAATGCCCTACAAAAGGCCCTTTTAAAGACAATTGGTAGTTTAATGTAGGCTAGGGTTTTTTTTTATTTTGGGGGGCTTTTTTATTTTTATAGGGCTATTAGATTAGGTGTAATTGTTTTATTTTGGATAATTTTGTTTGTTATTTTTCGCAATTTAGTGTTTGTTATTTTTTGTAATTTAGTGTTTGTTATTTTTTTTTAATTTAGTATATTTTATTTGTTTGTAATTTTAGATTATTTTTTTTTAGTAGTGTTAGTTTTTTTTAATGTGTAATTTAGTTTATTTAATTTGTAGTTTTTTTAATTTTAGTATAATAGTTATGTTAGGTTAATTGTTATTTTAAATTTAGTTTTTTTTCAGAGGTAAGTTTTTATTTTAAGATAGGGATATTGTAATTTTAATATAAAGCTAGGGGGTTGTTAGGCTTAGGGGTTAATAGTTAAATTTATTTATTTGTGATGTGGGGGGCTGGAGGTTTAGGGGTTAATAGGTCTATTTAGTGGCGGCGATGTGGAAGGCCAGAGGTTTAGGGGTTAATAACTTTATTTAGTGGCGGCGATGTCGGGGAGCGGCGGAATTGGGGTTAATATCTTTATTATAGTATCAGCGATGTTGGGGTGCGGGGGAATAGGGGTTAAAACCTTTATTATAGTGGTGGTGATGTTGGGAAGCAGCGGAATAGGGGTTAATAACTTTTATTAGTGGAGGTGATGTTGAGAGTGGCAGATTAGGGGTTTATAACTTTATTTAGGTGTCGACGATGTCGGGGGCAGCAGATTAGGGTTGTTTAGACTTGGGGTTTATGTTAAGGTGTTAGTTTTAAACTTAACTTTTTTTTCCCATAGACATCAATGGGGTTGCGTTACGGTGATCGCCATTCCACGCTTCAGGTGGTAGTTTTTTTTCTAACACGCTCTCCCCATTGATGTCTATGGAGAAAGTGTGCATGAGCACGTATTCTTAGCCCTTGGATTTTGTGCAGTATGGAGCTCATCGCCACCATATAGCATGCACAAGGTGGCTTTCCAAAAATTTGTAATGGCAGGGCTATGGGGGGTGATATAACGCAACTTTTGTTGCGTTCGTTTCGCACCCTCTATAGCGCAAAATTTGTAATCTAGGTATTTATTTTTAGAACTATATATTGTTTAAATAACTTCCCTTTAATTCTAGAAAAGGGGTTTAATCCCATAGTTAAAGTTGTACTCCTGGCAAGCCCATGTTCCTCTTCAAATGAGAATGTTACCTATGATTGCAGCATACTTATGTATGCCTTTATCTGAATGGATTATTTGTTGTGTCTTCATCTTGAGCACCACAGGGAAAAAAATAGGAGCGCCAAAAGGCTAAAGGTTACTAATCAAGGGGTGTACTAATGGTTAGTTAGGTCAAATCGATAAAAACTTTAAAAAATGTAAAATAGACCATCAGCCTTATAGTAAAAACGTTAAAACAAAGATTTAAATATTAAAAAAATCTGACCACGCATGGGCAGATCAGGCTGACCGAGCTCAGTGGAATATCGCGAACAAGAGTACAGGGTAAGGTGAAAAAATAAAATGAAAATAAAGTGTTTGTATAAAAAAGTTCAAATGGCCAATGAAAAGTGGTAAAAAATGAAGTCCTGAATAGTGTCCGTGAAAAGGAAACTTTTTTATACGAACACTTTATTTTCATTTTATTTTTTCACCTTACCCCAGGAGGGGCACCCTCTCTATGAGAGCTTATCTCATTTGTTCATATGCGGGTATTATTATTTTTATCCTGTATATATGATATTTGTTACCCTTTAACTGTGTCATTGTCATTATACTCTGATTTAAGCACTTTGTAGTCAGGTGTACATTTTTGTATTTTGTATTTTTTATTTTCATTTCATATGTACTCTTGTTCACGATATTCCACTGATTGGTCAGCTCGTCAGCCTGATCTGCCCATGTGTGGTGAGATTTGTTATGATTAAATCTTTGTTTTAACATTTTTACTATAAGGCTTTATATTATATATCCTGATGGTCTATTTTACATTTTTTAAAGTTTTTATCGCTTTGACCTAACTAACCATTAGTACACCTTTAGCCTTTTGGCACTAGTATTTTTTTCCTTTTTATCCTTCATATGTTTGGTCTTTTTGTTAGGAATTCCCCCCTTTAGTGAGCGTGGTTACTTTTATCCAGGCGCAGTCATTTATATTGTCTAAAAAAGTATCTATTCATCTTGAGCAGTACTGGAGCATGTCTTGTATGTGACTAAATATCTTTTACCTTTTTACAGTAATGAAACGAACCACAGGAATTTACTTAAATATATATATTATATATTTCCCCCCTTTTCATATATCTTTAATCTGACAATTCCTTCTATCTCTAACGTATCTGTCCCTAATTGGCCCCAGCAGAGAAGATATGAGGAGAAACTGAAAAACAATATATGTTTTTTTTTTTTTAAATGGTAGTGACTAGATTTTGTGACTTCAGTAATAAACCTGGATTGGTTCTTTTAAAAAATGCAGGTGGTGGGTGGATTTTGGCCATTGAAAACCTGTTTCAGAAAACAAGGTGTTAATCTGTTCTTAAAATGTCTATACTCTGCTATGTTAATCTAATGCAAATCAACAGAAAAGTGTTGTAATTAGAAGACGCAGTTTAATGTATTTACTGTTAGCGCTAAAATAAAAATAACTTTGAATTAACCCTTTTTCTTTATGTGCATGTTTGTGTGTGTGTGCGTGTGTGTGTGCGTGTGTGTATGTATATGTTTGTGTGTGTATGTATGTATATGTGCGTTTGTGTATGTGTGTGTGTGTGTGTGTATGTATGTATGTATGTATGTATGTGTGTGTATGTATGTGTGTATGTGTGTGTATATGTGTGTGTGTGTGCATGTATATGTGTGTGTATGTGTGTGTGTGTATGTATGTATGTGTGTGTGTTTATGTATGTGTGTGTGTATGTATGTGTGTGTGTATGTATGTATGTGTGAGTGTGTCTATGTATGTGTGTGTGTATTTATGTGTGTGTGTGTATGTATGTGTGTGTGTGTATGTATGTATGTGTGTGTGTGTGTGTATATGTTTGTGTGTATGTATGTTTGTGTGTTTGTGTGTGTATGTATGTATATGTGTGTGTGTTGTGTGTGTATGTGTGTGTACATGTATGTATGTGTGTATGTAGTTATGTGTGTGTGTATGTATGTATGTGTGTGTGTATGTATGTTTGTGTGTATGTATGTGTATGTGTGTGTGTATGTATATGTGTGTGTGTTTGTGTGTGTATGTGTGTCTGTGTGTATGTATGTGTCTGTGTGTATGTATGTGTGTGTATGTATGTGTGTTTGTATGTGTGTGTGTATGTATTTTTGTGTGTATGTATGTTTGCGTGTTTGTATGTGTGTGTGTAGGTATGCGTGTGTGTAGGTATGCGTGTGTTTGTGTATGTGTTGGTGTGTATGTGTGTATATATGTTTGTGTGTGTGGGTATGTATGTGTCTATTTATATACTGTGTATATGTATGCATATACAGTATATATATATATATATATATATATATATATATATATATATATATATATATATATATATATATATATATAAATATATATATATATATATATATATATATATATATATATATATATATATATATATATATATATATATATATCTTGTTTAATAGCACTGTCTATCTGCTTGACAGAATTGTTTAGCTTTCTGCCCGTCACAGGAGTACTGGCCTGAATGACAGAAGTCAGGAACACCATGATGGATTGCCATTTAATTTGGTAGCCAAATGGCTCTTATTGGGAGTTGAATGCATATTTAATACAATTAACACAAGTGTGAACCTCAGTCATTGTCCTCAGTAATGAGTAGTTTATTGACTGGATTCTGGGGCTGGAGTGTCTGGAAGTGTCAGCTGATTAACCCCCCAGTGACATATCTTAGTGCAATAGACTAATGCTGTTGATAACTTTGTTCTATCTATTCCATCTCTTCTAGTTCTGAACTTGTATGTTTGTTTTTACTTTGCAGTGTTTAGTGGGATAATGTGCTCATTTCTAAGGGGCATACACGTGTGAAAAAGAAACAGCTTTAATATGTTAGAGTATTTTATTTTGCACTATAACAGTGACTAGCCTTGTTGTCTGTATACTAAAGCCCGGATTATGTTACGTTAATTTGTTTTTAAAAAAATAGGCAGATATGTTTTCTATAGTAACACAACCCAACAAGGTGTTTATTGTCCTTTTAAATGAAAATATTTTTTTCATATGTGTATAATTCATCAACAATGACACACTTTGTTGCAAAAAAATTGTTTACCAAATGAAGGTTTTAAATCATTTAAACATGTATTTTTTTAGTATGTGTATGTTATCTCCTACACTGCAGCCATATATAAATGTTGTTATGGACAACCACAAGTTTTAGAAGTTAAATTACAGGAAAAGCAGATACAACCTTTTGGAGCATAATTAAACATTTTATAGGAAAGGACCATTAAATACAATAGATGTTAATACTAAACAAGTGCATAATCAATATACAATGTAATAGCAATTACTCAGAAATTTAAACGAGCAGTAAAAAAAAAAATTCTGGGAAATTTCAAAAGTTCCTTGAATTCCCCCATCCACTGTATCGTGTGAAAGCAATCAGCATATCACAGACTCATATACAAACACACTGTGTACTGTTGCACATCAGAAAGTGTGCATATAAAGACTTGCACAATTTGATAATGGAAGTCAATTGGAAAGACTTTAAAAATTGTGGGCTCTTTCTAAATCATAAATAATTTTGACTTTAGTGTCCTTTTAAATTGTTTGTTTGTGGCCCTTAGGTAGTTGCTTGATTAGACTTAAAGTTGGGCCCATATGAATGTGTATGCACCTAAATATAAACAGTTGATGATGACCATATACAACAGGAAAATAATTCTATATTACACTAGATCAGGCTGCACACTAGTACGCTCTGTACTAAACACTAGATCAGGCTGCACACTAGTACGCTCTGTACTAAACACTAGATCAGGCTGCACACTAGTACGCTCTGTACTAAACACTAGATCAGGCTGCACACTAGTACGCTCTGTACTAAACACTAGATCAGGCTGAACACTAGTACGCTCTGTACTAAACACTAGATCAGGCTGAACACTAGTACGCTCTGTACTAAACACTAGATCAGGCTGAACACTAGTACGCTCTGTACTAAACACTAGATCAGGCTGCACACTAGTACGCTCTGTACTAAACACTAGATCAGGCTGCACACTAGTACGCTCTGTACTAAACACTAGATCAGGCTGCACACTAGTAATCTCTGTACTAAACACTAGATCAGGCTGCACACTAGTAATCTCTGTACTAAACACTAGATCAGGCTGCACACTAGTACGCTCTGTACTAAACACTAGATCAGGCTGCACACTAGTAAGCTCTGTACTAAACACTAGATCAGGCTGCACACTAGTAAGCTCTGTACTAAACACTAGATCAGGCTGCACACTAGTACGCTCTGTACTAAACACTACATCAGGCTGCACACTAGTAAGCTCTGTACTAAACACTAGATCAGGCTGCACACTAATACGCTCTGTACTAAACACTGTATCAGGCTGCACACTAATACGCTCTGTACTAAACACTAGATCAGGCTGTGCACTAGTACGCTCTGTACTAAACACTAGATCAGGCTGTGCACTAGTACGCTCTGTACTAAACACTAGATCAGGCTGCACACTAGTACGCTCTGTACTAAACACTAGATCAGGCTGAACACTAGTACGCTCTGTACTAAACACTAGATCAGGCTGAACACTAGTACGCTCTGTACTAAACACTAGATCAGGCTGAACACTAGTACGCTCTGTACTAAACACTAGATCAGGCTGCACACTAGTACGCTCTGTACTAAACACTAGCTCAGGCTGCACACTAGTACGCTCTGTACTAAACACTAGATCAGGCTGCACACTAGTACGCTCTGTACTAAACACTAGATCAGGCTGCACACTAGTAATCTCTGTACTAAACACTAGATCAGGCTGCACACTAGTAATCTCTGTACTAAACACTAGATCAGGCTGCACACTAGTACGCTCTGTACTAAACACTAGATCAGGCTGCACACTAGTAAGCTCTGTACTAAACACTAGATCAGGCTGCACACTAGTAAGCTCTGTACTAAACACTAGATCAGGCTGCACACTAGTACGCTCTGTACTAAACACTACATCAGGCTGCACACTAGTAAGCTCTGTACTAAACACTAGATCAGGCTGCACACTAATACGCTCTGTACTAAACACTGTATCAGGCTGCACACTAATACGCTCTGTACTAAACACTGTATCAGGCTGCACACTAATACGCTCTGTACTAAACACTGGATCAGGCTGCACACTAGTACGCTCTGTACTAAACACTACATCAGGCTGCACACTAGTAAGCTCTGTACTAAACACTAGATCAGGCTGCACACTAGTAAGCTCTGTACTAAACACTAGATCAGGCTGCACACTAGTAAGCTCTGTACTAAACACTACATCAGGCTGCACACTAGTAATCTCTGTACTAAACACTAGATCAGGCTGTGCACTAGTAAGCTCTGTACTAAACACTGGATCAGGCTGCACACTAGTAAGCTCTGTACTAAACACTAGATCAGGCTGCACACTAGTAATCTCTGTACTAAACACTAGATCAGGCTGCACACTAGTAATCTCTGTACTAAACACTGGATCAGGCTGCACACTAGTAAGCTCTGTACTAAACACTGGATCAGGCTGCACACTAGTAATCTCTGTACTAAACACTAGATCAGGCTGCACACTAGTAATCTCTGTACTAAACACTAGATCAGGCTGCACACTAGTAAGCTCTGTACTAAACACTAGATCAGGCTGCACACTAGTAAGCTCTGTACTAAACACTAGATCAGGCTGTGCACTAGTACGCTCTGTACTAAACACTAGATCAGGCTGCACACTAGTAATCTCTGTACTAAACACTAGATCAGGCTGCACACTAGTAATCTCTGTACTAAACACTAGATCAGGCTGCACACTAGTAATCTCTGTACTAAACACTAGATCAGGCTGCACATTAGTAAGCTCTGTACTAAACACTAGATCAGGCTGCACACTAGTACGCTCTGTACTAAACACTAGATCAGGCTGAACACTAGTACGCTCTGTACTAAACACTAGATCAGGCTGAACACTAGTAATCTCTGTACTAAACACTAGATCAGGCTGCACAATAGTACGCTCTGTACTAAACACTAGATCAGGCTGAACACTAGTACGCTCTGTACTAAACACTAGATCAGGCTGAACACTAGTACGCTCTGTACTAAACACTAGATCAGGCTGCACACTAGTAAGCTCTGTACTAAACACTAGATCAGGCTGCACACTAGTACGCTCTATACTAAACACTAGATCAGGCTGTGCACTAGTACGCTCTGTACTAAACACTAGATCAGGCTGAACACTAGTACGCTCTGTACTAAACACTAGATTAGGCTGCACACTAGTAAGCTCTGTACTAAACACTAGATTAGGCTGCACACTAGTAATCTCTGTACTAAACACTAGATCAGGCTGCACACTAGTAAGCTCTGTACTAAACACTAGATCAGGCTGCACACTAGTATGCTCTATACTAAACACTAGAGCAGGCTGAACACTAGTACATTCTGTACTTAACACTGGATCAGGCTGCACACTAGTAATCTCTGTACTAAACACTGGATCAGGCTGCACACTAGTACGCTCTGTACTAAACACTAGATCAGGCTGAACACTAGTAATCTCTGTACTAAATACTAGATCAGGCTGCACACTAATACGCTCTGTACTAAACACTAGATCAGGCTGTGCACTAGTACGCTCTATACTAAACACTAGATCAGGCTGGACACTAGTAATCTCTGTACTAAACACTAGATCAGGCTGTGCACTAGTACGCTCTATACTAAATACTAGATCAGGCTGTGCACTAGTACGCTCTATACTAAACACTAGATCAGGCTGTGCACTAGTACGCTCTGTACTAAACACTAGATCAGGCTGAACACTAGTACATTCTGTACTTAACACTAGATCAGGCTGCACACTAGTAATCTCTGTACTAAACACTGTATCAGGCTGCACACTAGTACATTCTGTACTTAACACTGGATCAGGCTGCACACTAGTAATCTCTGTACTAAACACTGGATCAGGCTGCACACTAGTACGCTCTATACTAAACACTAGATCAGGCTGCACACTAGTAATCTCTGTACTAAACACTAGATCAGGCTGTGCACTAGTACGCTCTATACTAAACACTAGATCAGGCTGCACACTAATACGCTCTATACTAAACACTAGATCAGGCTGCACACTAGTACGCTCTGTACTAAACACTAGATCAGGCTGTGCACTAGTAATCTCTGTACTAAACACTGGATCAGGCTGCACACTGGTAATCTCTGTACTAAACACTAGATCAGGCTGCACACTAGTAATCTCTGTACTAAACACTAGATCAGGCTGCACACTAGTACGCTCTGTACTAAACACTAGATCAGGCTGCACACTAGTAAGCTCTGTACTAAACACTAGATCAGGCTGAACACTAGTAATCTCTGTACTAAACACTAGATCAGGCTGCACACTAGCACGCTCTGTACTAAACACTACATCAGGCTGCACACTAGTACGCTCTGTACTAAACACTAGATCAGGCTGCACACTAGTACGCTCTGTACTAAACAATAGATCAGGCTGCAGACTAGTAAGCTCTGTACTAAACACTAGATCAGGCTGTGCACTAGTACGCTCTGTACTAAACACTAGATCAGGCTGCACACTAGTACGCTCTGTACTAAACACTAGATCAGGCTGAACACTAGTAAGCTCTGTACTAAACACTAGATCAGGCTGAACACTAGTAATCTCTGTACTAAACACTAGATCAGGCTGCACACTAGCACGCTCTGTACTAAACACTACATCAGGCTGCACACTAGTACGCTCTGTACTAAACACTAGATCAGGCTGCACACTAGTACGCTCTGTACTAAACACTAGATCAGGCTGTGCACTAGTACGCTCTATACTAAACACTAGATCAGGCTGCACACTAGTAAGCTCTGTACTAAACACTAGATCAGGCTGCACACTAGTAATCTCTGTACTAAACACTAGATCAGGCTGCACACTAGTAATCTCTGTACTAAACACTAGATCAGGCTGCACACTAGTAATCTCTGTACTAAACACTAGATCAGGCTGCACACTAGTAATCTCTGTACTAAACACTAGATCAGGCTGCACACTAGTAATCTCTGTACTAAACACTAGATCAGGCTGTGCACTAGTAATCTCTGTACTAAACACTAGATCAGGCTGCACACTAGTAATCTCTGTACTAAACACTAGATCAGGCTGTGCACTAGTACGCTCTATACTAAATACTAGATCAGGCTGTGCACTAGTACGCTCTGTACTAAACACTAGATCAGGCTGTGCACTAGTACGCTCTGTACTAAACACTAGATCAGGCTGTGCACTAGTAATCTCTGTACTAAACACTAGATCAGGCTGCACACTAGTACGCTCTATACTAAACACTACAGGGAGTGCAGAATTATTAGGCAAATGAGTATTTTGACCACATCATCCTCTTTATCCATGTTGTCTTACTCCAAGCTGTATAGGCTCGAAAGCCTACTACCAATTAAGCATATTAGGTGATGTGCATCTCTGTAATGAGAAGGGGTGTGGTCTAATGACATCAACACCCTATATCAGGTGTGCATAATTATTAGGCAACTTCCTTTCCTTTGGCAAAATGGGTCAAAAGAAGGACTTGACAGGCTCAGAAAAGTAAAAAATAGTGAGATATCTTGCAGAGGGATGCAGCACTCTTAAAATTGCAAAGCTTCTGAAGCGTGATCATCGAACAATCAAGCGTTTCATTCAAAATAGTCAACAGGGTCGCAAGAAGCGTGTGGAAAAACCAAGGCGCAAAATAACTGCCCATGAACTGAGAAAAGTCAAGCGTGCAGCTGCCAAAATGCCACTTGCCACCAGTTTGGCCATATTTCAGAGCTGCAACATCACTGGAGTGCCCAAAAGCACAAGGTGTGCAATACTCAGAGACATGGCCAAGGTAAGAAAAGCTGAAAGACGACCACCACTGAACAAGACACACAAGCTGAAACGTCAAGACTGGGCCAAGAAATATCTCAAGACTGATTTTTCTAAGGTTTTATGGACTGATGAAATGAGAGTGAGTCTTGATGGGCCAGATGGATGGGCCTGTGGCTGGATTGGTAAAGGGCAGAGAGCTCCAGTCCGACTCAGACGCCAGCAAGATGGAGGTGGAGTACTGGTTTGGGCTGGTATCATCAAAGATGAGCTTGTGGGGCCTTTTCGGGTTGAGGATGGAGTCAAGCTCAACTCCCAGTCCTACTGCCAGTTTCTGGAAGACACCTTCTTCAAGCAGTGGTACAGGAAGAAGTCTGCATCCTTCAAGAAAAACATGATTTTCATGCAGGACAATGCTCCATCACACACGTCCAAGTACTCCACAGCGTGGCTGGCAAGAAAGGGTATAAAAGAAGAAAATCTAATGACATGGCCTCCTTGTTCACCTGATCTGAATCCCATTGAGAACCTGTGGTCCATCATCAAATGTGAGATTTACAAGGAGGGAAAACAGTACACCTCTCTGAACAGTGTCTGGGAGGCTGTGGTTGCTGCTGCACGCAATGTTGATGGTGAACAGATCAAAACACTGACAGAATCCATGGATGGCAGGCTTTTGAGTGTCCTTGCAAAGAAAGGTGGCTATATTGGTCACTGATTTGTTTTTGTTTTGTTTTTGAATGTCAGAAATGTATATTTGTGAATGTTGAGATGTTATATTGGTTTCACTGGTAAAAATAAATAATTGAAATGGGTATATATTTGTTTTTTGTTAAGTTGCCTAATAATTATGCACAGTAATAGTCACCTGCACACACAGATATCCCCCTAAAATAGCTATAACTAAAAACAAACTAAAAACTACTTCCAAAACTATTCAGCTTTGATATTAATGAGTTTTTTGGGTTCATTGAGAATAATAAAATGAATCCTCAAAAATACAACTTGCCTAATAATTCTGCACTCCCTGTAGATCAGGCTGCACACTAGTAATCTCTGTACTAAACACTAGATCAGGCTGTGCACTAGTACGCTCTATACTAAACACTAGATCAGGCTGCACACTAGTAATCTCTGTGCTAAACACTAGATCAGGCTGCACACTAGTAATCTCTGTACTAAACACTAGATCAGGCTGTGCACTAGTACGCTCTATACTAAATACTAGATCAGGCTGTGCACTAGTACGCTCTATACTAAACACTAGATCAGGCTGCACACTAGTAAGCTCTGTACTAAACACTAGATCAGGCTGCACACTAGTAATCTCTGTACTAAACACTAGATCAGGCTGCACACTAGTACGCTCTATACTAAACACTAGATCAGGCTGCACACTAGTAAGCTCTGTACTAAACACTAGATCAGGCTGCACACTAGTAATCTCTGTACTAAACACTAGATCAGGCTGTGCACTAGTACGCTCTATACTAAATACTAGATCAGGCTGTGCACTAGTACGCTCTATACTAAACACTAGATCAGGCTGCACACTAGTAATCTCTGTACTAAACACTAGCTCAGGCTGTGCACTAGTACGCTCTGTACTAAACACTAGATCAGGCTGCACACTAGTAAGCTCTGTACTAAACACTAGATCAGGCTGCACACTAGTAATCTCTGTACTAAACACTAGATCAGGCTGTGCACTAGTACGCTCTATACTAAACACTAGATCAGGCTGCACACTAGTAAGCTCTGTACTAAACACTAGATCAGGCTGCACACTAGTAATCTCTGTATTAAACACTAGATCAGGCTGTGCACTAGTACGCTCTATACTAAATACTAGATCAGGCTGTGCACTAGTACGCTCTATACTAAACACTAGATCAGGCTGCACACTAGTAAGCTCTGTACTAAACACTGGATCAGGCTGCACACTAGTAATCTCTGTACTAAACACTAGATCAGGCTGTGCACTAGTACGCTCTATACTAAACACTAGATCAGGCTGCACACTAGTAATCTCTGTACTAAACACTAGATCAGGCTGTGCACTAGTACGCTCTATACTAAACACTAGATCAGGCTGCACACTAGTAATCTCTGTACTAAACACTAGATCAGGCTGCATACTAGTAATCTCTGTACTAAACACTAGATCAGGCTGTGCACTAGTACGCTCTATACTAAAAACTAGATAAGGCTGCACACTAGTAATCTCTGTACTAAACACTAGATCAGGCTGTGCACTAGTACGCTCTATACTAAATACTAGATCAGGCTGCACACTAGTAATCTCTGTACTAAACACTGGACCAGGTTTCACAATAGTACGCTCTGTACTAAACACTAGGGGCGCGATCCGATATACGGCGCAGGTTTCGGCGCAATCGTGGAAACCTGCGCCGCCTATAGTTTCAGCTCGCACAGCGAGCTAACTTATATACGGCCCCGGCAGTTGCTAAAGTGCCGTAAGTCTGACAAACTAGCGATGTCCAGAAATCTGCGTAAGTACAAATTTCTGGAGTCACCAGTGACTTACAGCACTTTAGAAACTGCCTAAAAAAACTTACTAAAATACTAAATCTCCCGTTACTGTCTAACACGCCTCCCAAATATAGCCCGACACGTATACCCCTCTATCCGCAATCCCCCCTCTCACTCCTAACAATAAATGTATTAACCCCTAAACCGCCGCTCCCGGACCCCGCCGCCACCTATATTAACTGTATTACCCCCTAATCTGAGCCCCCTATACCGCCGCCACCTATATTATATATATTAACCCCTAATCTGAGCCCCCTACCCCGCCGCCACCTATATTAACTGTATTAACCCCTAATCTAATCCCCCTACACTGCCACCAGCTACATTAAATATCTAATCCACTAAACCGCAGCCAGCTATATTAAATGTCTAACCCCCTAATGTGATCCCCCTACACCGCCGCCAGCTACATTAACTATATTACCCCCTAATATTATCCCCCTACACCGCCGCCACCTATATTAAATTTATTAACCCCTAATCTAATCCCCCTACCCTGCCGCCACCTATATTAAATATATTAACCTCTAATCTAATCCCCTACCCCGCTGCCACCTATATTAAATATATTAACCACTAAACCTAAGTCTAACCCTAACACCCCCTAACTTAATTATTATTAAAATAAATCTAAATAATATTAATAATATTAACTAAATTATTCCAATTTAAATCTAAATACTTACCTATAAAATAAACCCTAAGATAGCTACAATATAATTAATAATTACATTGTAGCTACTTTAGGGTTTATATTTATTTTACAGGTAACTTGGTATTTATTTTAACTAGGTACAATAGCTATTAAATAGTTAATAACTATTTAATAGCTACCTAGTTAAAATAATTACCAAAATCGTAATCCCCCCTACACCGCTGCCACCTATAATAAATGTATTACCCCCTAAAATGTCCCTACCCTAAACTAAATTACAAATAGCCGTGAAAAGGGCCTTTTCCCAAAGTAACCAGCTCTATTACCAGCCCTTAAAAGGGCCTTTTGTGGGGCATTGCCCCAAAGTAACAAGCTCTATTACCAGCCCTTAAAAGGGCCTTTTGCGTGGCATTGTCCCAAAGTAATCAGCTCTTTTACCTGTAATCTAATCCCCCTACACCGCTGCTACCTATATTAAATATATTAACCTCTAATCTAATCCCCCTAGACCGCCGCAACCTATATTAAATATATTAACCCCTAATCTGACCCCCCTACACCGCCGCCACCTATATTAACTATTTTAACCCTAATTATATTAGGGTTAATATAGTTAATATAGTTATTATATTATATATATTAACTATATTAACTCTATCTAACTCTAACACCCCTAACTTAATTATTATTAAAATAAATCTAAATAATATTAATAATATTAACTAAATTATTCCTATTTAAAACTAAATACTTACCTATAAAATAAACCCTAAGATAGCTACAATATAATTAATTATTACATTGTAGCTATTTTAGGGTTTATATTTATTTTAGAGGTAACTTGGTATTTATTTTAACTAGGTACAATAGCTATTAAATAGTTAATAACTATTTAATAGCTACCTAGTTAAAATAATTACCAAATTACCTGTAAAATAAATCCTAACCTAAGTTACAAATACACCTACACTATAAATAAATTAATTAAACTACAAATATCTAAACTAAAATACAATTAAAAAAACTAAACTAAATTACAAAAACCCCCCACTAAATTACAAAAAATAAAAAAAGATTACAAGAATTTTAAGCTAATACACCTAATCTAAGCCACCTGATAAAATAATAAAGCCCCCCAAAATAAAAAATTCCCTACCCTATTCTAAAGTACAAAGTAATCAGCTCTTTTACCAGCCCTTAAAAGGGCTTTTTGCGGGGCATTGCCCCAAAGTAATAAGCTCTTTTACCTGTAATAAAAAATAGAATACCCCCCCAACATTACAACCCACCACCCACATACCCCTATTCTAACCCACACAAACCCCCCTTAAAACACCTATCACTAACCCCCTGAAGATCTCCCTACCTTGAGTCGTCTTCACCCAGCCGAGGCGAAGTCTTCATCCAATCCGGACGATGTCTTCATCCAAGCGGCAAAGAAGAGGTCTTCCATCCGGGCGATGTCTTCATCCAAGTAGCAAAGAAGAGGTCTTCCATCCGGGCGATGTCTTCCTCCAAGCGGCATCTTCTATCTTCTTTCTTCCGGCTCCATCTTCAGACCTCCTACGCGGAACATCCAGCTGGCCCGATGGACTAACAACGAATGAAGGTTCCTTTAAATGACATCATCCAAGATGGCGTCCCTCGAATTCCGATTGGCTGATAGGATTCTATCAGCCAATCGGAATTAAGGTAGGAAAAATCTGATTGGCTGATTGAATCAGCCAATCGGATTGAAGTTCAATCCGATTGGCTGATTGGATCAGCCAATCGTATTGAGCTCGCATTCTATTGGCTGTTTGGAACAGCCAATAGAATGTGAGCTCAATCTCAATTGGCTGATTCAATCAGCCAATCGGATTTTTCCTACCTTAATTCCGATTGGCTGATAGAATCCTATCAGCCAATTGGAATTCGAGGGACGCCATCTTGGATGACGTCATTTAAAGGAACCTTCATTCGTTGTTAGTCTGTTGGGCCAGCTGGATGTTCTGCGTAGGAGGTCTGAAGATGGAGCCGGAAGAAAGAAGATAGAAGATGCCGCTTGGAGGAAGACATCGCCCGGATGGAAGACCTCTTCTTTGCTACTTGGATGAAGACATCGCCCGGATGGAAGACCTCTTCTTTGCCGCTTGGATGAAGACATCGCCCGGATTGGATGAAGACTTCTGCTCGGCTGGGTGAAGACGACTCAAGGTAGGGAGATCTTCAGGGGGTTAGTGATAGGTTTTTTAAAGGGGGGTTTGGGTGGGTTAGAATAGGGGTATGTGGGTGGTGGGTTGTAATGTTGGGGGGTATTCTATTTATTCTATTTTTTTTTTACAGGTAAAAGAGCTGATTACTTTGTACTTTAGAATAGGGTAGGGAATTTTTTTTATTTTGGGGGGCTTTATTATTTTATTAGGGGGCTTAGATTAGGTGTAATTAGCTTAAAATTCTTGTAATCTTTTTTTATTTTTTGTAATTTAGTGTTTGGTTTTTTTGTAATTTAGTTTAGTTTATTTAATTGTATTTTAGTTTAGATATTTGTAGTTTAATTAATTTATTGATAGTGTAGGTGTATTTGTAACTTAGGTTAGGATTTATTTTACAGGTAATTTGGTAATTATTTTAACTAGGTAGCTATTAAATAGTTATTAACTATTTAATAGCTATTGTACCTAGTTAAAATAAATACCAAGTTACCTGTAAAATAAATATAAACCCTAAAATAGCTACAATGTAATTATTAATTATATTGTAGCTATCTTAGGGTTTATTTTATAGGTAATTATTTAGTTTTAAATAGGAATAATTTAGTTAATATTATTAATATTATTTAGATTTATTTTAATAATAATTAAGTTAGGGGTGTTAGAGTTAGATAGGGTTAATATAGTTAATATATATAATATAATAACTATATTAACTATATTAACCCTAATATAATTAGGGTTAATATAGTTAATATAGGTGGCGGCGGTGTAGGGGGGTCAGATTAGGGGTTAATATATATAATATAGGTTGCGGCGGTGTAGGGGGATTAGATTAGGGGTTAATACATTTACTATAGGTGGCAGCGGTGTAGGGGGATTAGATTACAGGTAAAAGAGCTGATTACTTTGGGACAATGCCCCGCAAAAGGCCCTTTTAAGGGCTGGTAATAGAGCTGGTTACTTTGGGGCAATGCCCTGCAAAAGGCCCTTTTCAGGGCTATTTGTAATTTAGTTTAGGGTAGGGAACTTTTTGTATTTTAGGGGTTAATTAATTTAATATAGGTGGTGGCGGTGTAGGGGGATTAGATTAGGGGTTAATAATTTTAATATAGGTGGCGGCGGTGTAAGGGGGTCAGATTAGGGGTTAATATAGTTTAAGTAGGGGGCTCACATTAGGGGTTAATATAGTTTAAATAGGTGGCGGCGGGGTAGGGGGCTCACATTAGGGGGTAATAATTTTAATGTAGCTGGCGGCGGTGTAGGGGGGTCACATTAGGGGGTAAAACATATGTAGCTGGCGGCGGGGTCCGGGAGCGGCGGTTTAGGGGTTAATATATTTATAATTAGGAGTGAGAGGGGGGATTGCGGATAGAGGGGTATACATGTCGGGGTATTTTTGGGAGGCATGTTAGACAGTACAGGAGATTTAATACTTTAGTAAGGTTTTGTAGACGGTGGCAGTTTCTAAAGTGCTGTAAGTCACTGGCGACTCCAGAAATGTGTACTTACGCAGATTTCTGGACATCGCTAGTTTGTCCGACTTACGTCACTTTAGCATCTGACGGCGCCGTATATGGGATAGCTCGAGTTGCGAGCTGAAACTACGGGCGGCGCAAGTTTCCACGCTTGCGCCGAAACCTGCGCCGTATATCGGATCTCGCCCTAGATCAGGCTGCACACTAGTACACTCTGTACTAAACACTGTATCAGGCTGCACACTAGTAATCTCTGTACTAAACACTAGATCAGGCTGCACATTAGTAATCTCTGTACTAAACACTAGATCAGGCTGTGCACTAGTACGCTCTGTACTAAACACTAGATCAGGCTGCACACTAGTACGCTCTGTACTAAACACTAGATCAGGCTGCACACTAGTAAGCTCTGTACTAAACACTAGATCAGGCTGAACACTAGTACGCTCTGTACTAAACACTAGATCAGGCTGAACACTAGTACGCTCTGTACTAAACACTAGATCAGGCTGCACACTAGTACGCTCTGTACTAAACACTAGATCAGGCTGCACACTAGTAAGCTCTGTACTAAACACTAGATCAGGTTGAACACTAGTACGCTCTGTACTAAACACTAGATCAGGCTGAACACTAGTACGCTCTGTACTAAACACTAGATCAGGCTGCACACTAGTACGCTCTGTACTAAACACTAGATCAGGCTGCACACTAGTAAGCTCTGTACTAAACACTAGATCAGGCTGAACACTAGTACGCTCTGTACTAAACACTAGATCAGGCTGAACACTAGTACGCTCTGTACTAAACACTAGATCAGGCTGCACACTAGTACGCTCTGTACTAAACACTAGATCAGGCTGCACACTAGTACGCTCTGTACTAAACACTAGATCAGGCTGCACATTAGTAATCTCTGTACTAAACACTAGATCAGGCTGTGCACTAGTACGCTCTGTACTAAACACTAGATCAGGCTGCACACTAGTACGCTCTGTACTAAACACTAGATCAGGCTGCACACTAGTAAGCTCTGTACTAAACACTAGATCAGGCTGAACACTAGTACGCTCTGTACTAAACACTAGATCAGGCTGAACACTAGTACGCTCTGTACTAAACACTAGATCAGGCTGCACACTAGTACGCTCTGTACTAAACACTAGATCAGGCTGCACACTAGTAAGCTCTGTACTAAACACTAGATCAGGTTGAACACTAGTACGCTCTGTACTAAAAACTAGATCAGGCTGAACACTAGTACGCTCTGTACTAAACACTAGATCAGGCTGCACACTAGTACGCTCTGTACTAAACACTAGATCAGGCTGCACACTAGTACGCTCTCTACTAAACACTAGATCAGGCTGAACACTAGTACGCTCTGTACTAAACACTAGATCAGGCTGCACACTAGTACGCTCTGTACTAAACACTAGATCAGGCTGCACATTAGTAATCTCTGTACTAAACACTAGATCAGGCTGTGCACTAGTACGCTCTGTACTAAACACTAGATCAGGCTGCACACTAGTACGCTCTGTACTAAACACTAGATCAGGCTGCACACTAGTACGCTCTGTACTAAACACTAGATCAGGCTGAACACTAGTACGCTCTGTACTAAACACTAGATCAGGCTGAACACTAGTACGCTCTGTACTAAACACTAGATCAGGCTGCACACTAGTAAGCTCTGTACTAAACACTGGATCAGGCTGCACACTAGTAATCTCTGTACTAAACACTAGATCAGGCTGCACACTAGTAAGCTCTGTACTAAACACTGGATCAGGCTGCACACTAGTACGCTCTGTACTAAACACTAGATCAGGCTGCACACTAATACGCTCTGTACTAAACACTAGATCAGGTTGCACACTAATACGCTCTATACTAAACACTAGATCAGGCTGCACACTAGTACGCTCTGTACTAAACACTAGATCAGGCTGCACACTAATACGCTCTATACTAAACACTGGATCAGGCTGCACACTAGTACGCTCTGTACTAAACACTAGATCAGGCTGCACACTAGTACGCTCTATACTAAACACTAGATCAGGCTGAACACTAGTACGCTCTGTACTAAACACTAGATCAGGCTCCACACTAGTACGCTCTGTACTAAACACTAGATCAGGCTGAACACTAGTACGCTCTGTACTAAACACTAGATCAGGCTGCACACTAGTACGCTCTGTACTAAACACTAGATCAGGCTGCACACTAATACGCTCTATACTAAACACTAGATCAGGCTGCACACTAGTACGCTCTGTACTAAACACTAGATCAGGCTGCACACTAATACGCTCTATACTAAACACTGGATCAGGCTGCACACTAGTACGCTCTGTACTAAACACTAGATCAGGCTGAACACTAGTACGCTCTGTACTAAACACTAGATCAGGCTGTGCACTAGTACGCTCTGTACTAAACACTAGATCAGGCTGCACACTAGTAAGCTCTGTACTAAACACTACATCAGGCTGCACACTAGTACGCTCTGTACTAAACACTGCATCAGGCTGCACACTAGTAAGCTCTGTACTAAACACTAGATCAGGCTGTACACTAGTAAGCTCTGTACTAAACACTAGATCAGGCTGCACACTAGTAAGCTCTGTACTAAACACTAGATCAGGCTGCACACTAGTAATCTCTGTACTAAACACTAGATCAGGCTGCATACTAGTACGCTCTGTACTAAACACTAGATCAGGCTGAACACTAGTACGCTCTGTACTAAACACTAGATCAGGCTGCACACTAGTACGCTCTGTACTAAACACTAGATCAGGCTGAACACTAGTACGCTCTGTACTAAACACTAGATCAGGCTGCACACTAGTAATCTCTATACTAAACACTAGATCAGGCTGCACACTAGTACGCTCTGTACTAAACACTAGATCAGGCTGAACACTAGTACGCTCTGTACTAAACACTAGATCAGGCTGCACACTAGTACGCTCTGTACTAAACACTAGATCAGGCTGAACACTAGTACGCTCTGTACTAAACACTAGATCAGGCTGCACACTAGTACGCTCTGTACTAAACACTAGATCAGGCTGCACACTAGTACGCTCTGTACTAAACACTAGATCAGGCTGTGCACTAGTAAGCTCTGTACTAAACACTAGATCAGGCTGCACACTAGTAATCTCTGTACTAAACACTAGATCAGGCTGCACACTAGTAAGCTCTGTACTAAACACTAGATCAGGCTGCACACTAGTAAGCTCTGTACTAAACACTAGATCAGGCTGCACACTAGTACGCTCTGTACTAAACACTAGATCAGGCTGTGCACTAGTACGCTCTGTACTAAACACTAGATCAGGCTGCACACTAGTAATCTCTGTACTAAACACTAGATCAGGCTGCACACTAGTAAGCTCTGTACTAAACACTAGATCAGGCTGTGCACTAGTAAGCTCTGTACTAAACACTAGATCAGGCTGTGCACTAGTAAGCTCTGTACTAAACACTACATCAGGCTGCACACTAGTACGCTCTGTACTAAACACTAGATCAGGCTGCACACTAGTAATCTCTGTACTAAACACTAGAATAGGCTGTACACTAGTACGCTCTGTACTAAACACTAGATCAGGCTGTACACTAGTACGCTCTGTACTAAACACTAGATCAGGCTGCACACTAGTAATCTCTGTACTAAACACTAGATCAGGCTGTACACTAGTACGCTCTGTACTAAACACTAGATCAGGCTGTACACTAGTACGCTCTGTACTAAACACTAGATCAGGCTGTACACTAGTACGCTCTGTACTAAACACTAGATCAGGCTGCCCACTAGTACGCTCTGTACTAAACACTAGATCAGGCTGTGCACTAGTAATCTCTGTACTAAACACTAGATCAGGCTGTGCACTAGTACGCTCTGTACTAAACACTAGATCAGGCTGTGCACTAGTAATCTCTGTACTAAAAACTAGATCAGGCTGCACACTAGTAATCTCTGTACTAAACACTAGATCAGGCTGTGCACTAGTACGCTCTGTACTAAACACTAGATCAGGCTGTGCACTAGTACGCTCTGTACTAAACACTAGATCAGGCTGCACACTAGTAATCTCTGTACTAAACACTAGATCAGGCTGCACACTAGTAAGCTCTGTACTAAACACTAGATCAGGCTGCACACTAGTAATCTCTGTACTAAACACTAGATCAGGCTGCACACTAGTAATCTCTGTACTAAACACTAGATCAGGCTGCATACTAGTAATCTCTGTACTAAACACTGTATCAGGCTGCACACTAGTAATCTCTGTACTAAACAATAGATCAGGCTGCACACTAGTAATCTCTGTACTAAACAATAGATCAGGCTGCACACTAGTACGCTCTGTACTAAACACTAGATCAGGCTGCACACTAGTACGCTCTGTGCTAAACACTGGATCAGGCTGCACACTAGTAAGCTCTGTACTAAACACTAGATCAGGCTGCACACTAGTACGCTCTGTACTAAACACTAGATCAGGCTGCACACTAGTAAGCTCTGTACTAAACACTGGATCAGGCTGCACATTATTAATCTCTGTACTAAACACTAGATCAGGCTGCACACTAGTACGCTCTGTACTAAACACTAGATCAGGCTGAACACTAGTACGCTCTGTACTAAACACTAGATCAGGCTGAACACTAGTACGCTCTGTACTAAACACTAGATCAGGCTGCACACTAGTACGCTCTGTACTAAACACTAGATCAGGCTGCACACTAGTACGCTCTGTACTAAAGACTAGATCAGGCTGTACACTAGTACGCTCTGTACTAAACACTAGATCAGGCTGTACACTAGTACGCTCTGTACTAAACACTAGATCAGGCTGCACACTAGTACGCTCTGTACTAAACACTAGATCAGGCTGTGCACTAGTAATCTCTGTACTAAACACTAGATCAGGCTGTGCACTAGTACGCTCTGTATTAAACACTAGATCAGGCTGTGCACTAGTAATCTCTGTACTAAACACTAGATCAGGCTGCACACTAGTAATCTCTGTACTAAACAATAGATCAGGCTGCACACTAGTACGCTTTGTACTAAACACTAGATCAGGCTCCACACTAGTACGCTCTGTACTAAACACTAGATCAGGCTGAACACTAGTACGCTCTGTACTAAACACTAGATCAGGCTGCACACTAGTACGCTCTGTACTAAACACTAGATCAGGCTGCACACTAGTACGCTCTGTACTAAAGACTAGATCAGGCTGTACACTAGTACGCTCTGTACTAAACACTAGATCAGGCTGTACACTAGTACGCTCTGTACTAAACACTAGATCAGGCTGCACACTAGTACGCTCTGCACTAAACACTAGATCAGGCTGTACACTAGTACGCTCTGTACTAAACACTAGATCAGGCTGCACACTAGTACGCTCTGTACTAAACACTAGATCAGGCTGTGCACTAGTAATCTATGTACTAAACACTAGATCAGGCTGTGCACTAGTACGCTCTGTATTAAACACTAGATCAGGCTGTGCACTAGTAATCTCTGTACTAAACACTAGATCAGGCTGCACACTAGTAATCTCTGTACTAAACAATAGATCAGGCTGCACACTAGTACGCTCTGTACTAAACACTAGATCAGGCTGCACACTAGTACGCTCTGTACTAAACACTGGATCAGGCTGCACACTAGTAAGCTCTGTACTAAACACTAGATCAGGCTGCACACTAGTACGCTCTGTACTAAACACTGGATCAGGCTGCACACTAGTAAGCTCTGTACTAAACACTAGATCAGGCTGCACACTAGTACGCTCTGTACTAAAAACTAGATCAGGCTGCACACTAGTAAGCTCTGTACTAAACACTGGATCAGGCTGCACATTAGTAATCTCTGTACTAAACACTAGATCAGGCTGCACACTAGTAAGCTCTGTACTAAACACTAGATCAGGCTGCACACTAGTAAGCTCTGTACTAAACACTGGATCAGGCTGCACACTAGTAAGCTCTGTACTAAACAATAGATCAGGCTGCACACTAGTAAGCTCTGTACTAAACACTAGATCAGGCTGCATACTAGTACACTCTGTACTAAACACTAGATCAGGCTGCACACTAGTAAGCTCTGTACTAAACACTAGATCAGGCTGCACACTAGTACGCTCTGTACTAAACACTAGATCAGGCTGCACACTAGTAAGCTCTGTACTAAACACTAGATCAGGCTGCACACTAGTAAGCTCTGTACTAAACACTAGATCAGGCTGAACACTAGTACGCTCTGTACTAAACACTAGATCAGGCTGCACACTAGTACGCTCTGTACTAAACACTAGATCAGGCTGCACACTAGTAAGCTCTGTACTAAACACTGGATCAGGCTGCACACTAGTACACTCTGTACTAAACACTAGATCAGGCTGCACACTAGTAAGCTCTGTACTAAACACTACATCAGGCTGCACACTAGTAAGCTCTGTACTAAACACTAGATCAGGCTGCACACTAGTAATCTCTGTACTAAACACTAGATCAGGCTGCACACTAGTAAGCTCTGTACTAAACACTGGATCAGGCTGCACACTAGTACACTCTGTACTAAACACTAGATCAGGCTGCACACTAGTAAGCTCTGTACTAAACACTACATCAGGCTGCACACTAGTAAGCTCTGTACTAAACACTAGATCAGGCTGAACACTAGTACGCTCTGTACTAAACACTAGATCAGGCTGCACACTAGTAAGCTCTGTACTAAACACTAGATCAGGCTGCACACTAGTAATCTCTGTACTAAACACTAGAATAGGCTGTACACTAGTACGCTCTGTACTAAACACTAGATCAGGCTGCACACTAGTAAGCTCTGTACTAAACACTAGATCAGGCTGCACACTAGTAAGCTCTGTACTAAACACTAGATCAGGCTGCACACTAGTACGCTCTGTACTAAACACTAGATCAGGCTGCACACTAGTAAGCTCTGTACTAAACACTAGATCAGGCTGCACACTAGTACGCTCTGTACTAAACACTAGATCAGGCTGAACACTAGTACGCTCTGTACTAAACACTAGATCAGGCTGCACACTAGTACGCTCTGTACTAAACACTAGATCAGGCTGAACACTAGTACGCTCTGTACTAAACACTAGATCAGGCTGCACACTAGTAAGCTCTGTACTAAACACTAGATCAGGCTGCACACTAGTAATCTCTGTACTAAACACTAGATCTGGCTGCACACTAGTAATCTCTGTACTAAACACTAGATCAGGCTGCACACTAGTAAGCTCTGTACTAAACACTAGATCAGGCTGCACACTAGTACGCTCTGTACTAAACACTAGATCAGGCTGCACACTAGTACGCTCTGTACT
Source organism: Bombina bombina (assembly GCF_027579735.1). NCBI lineage: Eukaryota > Metazoa > Chordata > Amphibia > Anura > Bombinatoridae > Bombina > Bombina bombina. The sequence goes on along the minus strand of NC_069502.1, from coordinate 91,893,423 downwards.
AAACACTAGATCAGGCTGCACACTAGTAAGCTCTGTACTAAACACTAGATCAGGCTGCACACTAGTAAGCTCTGTACTAAACACTACATCAGGCTGCACACTAGTACGCTCTGTACTAAACACTGGATCAGGCTGCACACTAGTAAGCTCTGTACTAAACACTAGATCAGGCTGCACACTAGTAATCTCTGTACTAAACACTAGATCAGGCTGCACACTAGTAAGCTCTGTACTAAACACTAGATCAGGCTGCACACTAGTAATCTCTGTACTAAACACTACATCAGGCTGCACACTAGTAATCTCTGTACTAAACACTGGATCAGGCTGCACATTAGTAATCTCTGTACTAAACACTGTATCAGGCTGCACACTAGTAATCTCTGTACTAAACAATAGATCAGGCTGCACACTAGTAATCTCTGTACTAAACACTAGATCAGGCTGCACACTAGTAATCTCTGTACTAAACAATAGATCAGGCTGCTCACTAGTACGCTCTGTACTAAACACTAGATCAGGCTGTGCACTAGTAAGCTCTGTACTAAACACTAGATCAGGCTGCACACTTGTAATCTCTGTACTAAACACTAGATCAGGCTGCACACTAGTAAGCTCTGTACTAAACACTAGATCAGGCTGCACACTAGTACGCTCTGTACTAAACACTAGATCAGGCTGCACACTAGTAATCTCTGTACTAAACACTAGATCAGGCTGCACACTAGTAAGCTCTGTACTAAACACTGTATCAGGCTGCACACTAGTACGCTCTGTACTAAACACTGGATCAGGCTGCACACTAGTAATCTCTGTACTAAACACTAGATCAGGCTGCACACTAGTAATCTCTGTACTAAACACTACATCAGGCTGCACACTAGTAATCTCTGTACTAAACACTGGATCAGGCTGCACATTAGTAATCTCTGTACTAAACACTGGATCAGGCTGCACACTAGTAATCTCTGTACTAAACAATAGATCAGGCTGCACACTAGTAATCTCTGTACTAAACACTAGATCAGGCAGCACACTAGTAATCTCTGTACTAAACAATAGATCAGGCTGCTCACTAGTACGCTCTGTACTAAACACTAGATCAGGCTGTGCACTAGTAAGCTCTGTACTAAACTCTAGATCAGGCTGCACACTAGTAAGCTCTGTACTAAACACTAGATCAGGCTGCACACTAGTAAGCTCTGTACTAAACACTAGATCAGGCTGCACACTAGTACGCTCTGTACTAAACACTAGATCAGGCTGCACACTAGTAATCTCTGCACTAAACACTAGATCAGGCTGCACACTAGTACACTCTGTACTAAACACTAGATCAGGCTGCACACTAGTAATCTCTGTACTAAACACTAGATCAGGCTGTGCACTAGTAATCTCTGTACTAAACACTAGATCAGGCTGTGCACTAGTACGCTCTGTACTAAAAACTAGATCAGGCTGTGCACTAGTAATCTCTGTACTAAACACTAGATCAGGCTGTGCACTAGTAATCTCTGTACTAAACACTAGATCAGGCTGTGCACTAGTACGCTCTGTACTAAACACTAGATCAGGCTGCACACTAGTAATCTCTGTACTAAACACTAGATCAGGCTGTGCACTAGTACGCTCTGTACTAAACACTAGATCAGGCTGTGCACTAGTAAGCTCTGTACTAAACACTAGATCAGGCTGCACACTAGTAATCTCTGTACTAAACACTAGATCAGGCTGCACACTAGTAATCTCTGTACTAAACACTAGATCAGGCTGCATACTAGTAATCTCTGTACTAAACACTGTATCGGGCTGCACACTAGTAATCTCTGTACTAAACAATAGATCAGGCTGCACACTAGTAATCTCTGTACTAAACAATAGATCAGGCTGCACACTAGTACGCTCTGTACTAAACACTAGATCAGGCTGCACACTAGTACGCTCTGTACTAAACACTGGATCAGGCTGCACACTAGTAAGCTCTGTACTAAACACTAGATCAGGCTGCACACTAGTACGCTCTGTACTAAACACTAGATCAGGCTGCACACTAGTACGCTCTGTACTAAACACTAGATCAGGCTGCACACTAGTAAGCTCTGTACTAAACACTGGATCAGGCTGCACATTAGTAATCACTGTACTAAACACTAGATCAGGCTGCACACTAGTAAGCTCTGTACTAAACACTAGATCAGGCTGCACACTAGTAAGCTCTGTACTAAACACTGGATCAGGCTGCACACTAGTAAGCTCTGTACTAAACACTAGATCAGGCTGCACACTAGTAAGCTCTGTACTAAACACTAGATCAGGCTGCATACTAGTACACTCTGTACTAAACACTAGATCAGGCTGCACACTAGTAAGCTCTGTACTAAACACTAGATCAGGCTGCACACTAGTACGCTCTGTACTAAACACTAGATCAGGCTGCACACTAGTAAGCTCTGTACTAAACACTAGATCAGGCTGCACACTAGTAAGCTCTGTACTAAACACTAGATCAGGCTGCACACTAGTACGCTCTGTACTAAACACTAGATCAGGCTGAACACTAGTACGCTCTGTACTAAACACTAGATCAGGCTGCACACTAGTAATCTCTGTACTAAACACTAGATCAGGCTGCACACTAGTAAGCTCTGTACTAAACACTAGATCAGGCTGCACACTAGTAATCTCTGTACTAAACACTAGATCAGGCTGAACACTAGTAAGCTCTGTACTAAACACTAGATCAGGCTGCACACTAGTACGCTCTGTACTAAACACTAGATCAGGCTGCACACTAGTAAGCTCTGTACTAAACACTAGATCAGGCTGCACACTAGTACGCTCTGTACTAAACACTAGATCAGGCTGAACACTAGTACGCTCTGTACTAAACACTAGATCAGGCTGAACACTAGTACGCTCTGTACTAAACACTAGATCAGGCTGCACACTAGTACGCTCTGTACTAAACACTAGATCAGGCTGCACACTAGTAAGCTCTGTACTAAACACTAGATCAGGCTGCACACTAGTAAGCTCTGTACTAAACACTACATCAGGCTGCACACTAGTAAGCTCTGTACTAAACACTAGATCAGGCTGCACACTAGTAATCTCTGTACTAAACACTAGATCAGGCTGCACACTAGTAAGCTCTGTACTAAACACTAGATCAGGCTGCACACTAGTAATCTCTGTACTAAACACTACATCAGGCTGCACACTAGTAATCTCTGTACTTAACACTGGATCAGGCTGCACATTAGTAATCTCTGTACTAAACACTGTATCAGGCTGCACACTAGTAATCTCTGTACTAAACAATAGATCAGGCTGCACACTAGTAATCTCTGTACTAAACACTAGATCAGGCTGCACACTAGTAATCTCTGTACTAAACAATAGATCAGGCTGCTCACTAGTACGCTCTGTACTAAACACTAGATCAGGCTGTGCACTAGTAAGCTCTGTACTAAACACTAGATCAGGCTGCACACTAGTAATCTCTGTACTAAACACTAGATCAGGCTGCACACTAGTAATCTCTGTACTAAACACTAGATCAGGCTGCACACTAGTAAGCTCTGTACTAAACACTAGATCAGGCTGCACACTAGTACGCTCTTTACTAAACACTAGATCAGGCTGCACACTAGTAATCTCTGTACTAAACACTAGATCAGGCTGCACACTAGTAAGCTCTGTACTAAACACTGTATCAGGCTGCACACTAGTACGCTCTGTACTAAACACTGGATCAGGCTGCACACTAGTAATCTCTGTACTAAACACTAGATCAGGCTGCACACTAGTACTCTCTGTACTAAACACTACATCAGGCTGCACACTAGTAATCTCTGTACTAAACACTGGATCAGGCTGCACATTAGTAATCTCTGTACTAAACACTAGATCAGGCTGCACACTAGTAATCTCTGTACTAAACAATAGATCAGGCTGCTCACTAGTACGCTCTGTACTAAACACTAGATCAGGCTGTGCACTAGTAAGCTCTGTACTAAACACTAGATCAGGCTGCACACTAGTAAGCTCTGTACTAAACACTAGATCAGGCTGCACACTAGTAAGCTCTGTACTAAACACTAGATCAGGCTGCACACTAGTACGCTCTGTACTAAACACTAGATCAGGCTGCACACTAGTAATCTCTGTACTAAACACTAGATCAGGCTGCACACTAGTAAGCTCTGTACTAAACACTGTATCAGGCTGCACACTAGTACGCTCTGTACTAAACACTGGATCAGGCTGCACACTAGTAATCTCTGTACTAAACACTAGATCAGGCTGCACACTAGTAATCTCTGTACTAAACACTAGATCAGGCTGCACACTAGTAATCTCTGTACTAAACACTAGATCAGGCTGCACACTAGTAATCTCTGTACTAAACACTAGATCAGGCTGCACACTAGTAAGCTCTGTACTAAACACTAGATCAGGCTGCACACTAGTAAGCTCTGTACTAAACACTGTATCAGGCTGCATACTAATAATCTCTGTACTAAACACTAGATCAGGCTGCACACTAGTAATCTCTGTACTAAACACTAGATAAGGCTGCACACTAGTAATCTCTGTACTAAACACTAGATCAGGCTAAACACTAGTAAGCTCTGTACTAAACACTAGATCAGGCTGCACACTAGTAAGCTCTGTACTAAACACTAGATCAGGCTGTGCACTAGTAATCTCTGTACTAAACACTAGATCAGGCTGCACACTAGTAAGCTCTGTACTAAACACTGTATCAGGCTGCACACTAGTAAGCTCTGTACTAAACACTATATCAGGCTGCACACTAGTACGCTCTGTACTAAACACTGGATCAGGCTGCACACTAGTAATCTCTGTACTAAACACTAGATCAGGCTGCACACTAGTACGCTCTGTACTAAACACTAGATCAGGCTGCACACTAGTAAGCTCTGTGCTAAACACTGGATCAGGCTGCACACTAGTAATCTCTGTACTAAACACTAGATCAGGCTGCACACTAGTAATCTCTGTACTAAACACTAGATCAGGCTGCACACTAGTAATCTCTGTACTAAACACTAGATCAGGCTGCACACTAGTAATCTCTGTACTAAACACTACATCAGGCTGCACACTAGTAATCTCTGTACTAAACACTAGATCAGGCTGCACACTAGTACGCTCTGTACTAAACACTGTATCAGGCTGCACACTAGTACGCTCTGTACTAAACACTAGATCAGGCTGAACACTAGTACGCTCTGTACTAAACACTAGATCAGGCTGCACACTAGTAATCTCTGTACTAAACACTAGATCAGACTGCACACTAGTAATCTCTGTACTAAACACTAGATCAGGCTGCACACTAGTAATCTCTGTACTAAACACTAGATCAGGCTGCACACTAGTAATCTCTGTACTAAACACTAGATCAGGCTGTGCACTAGTACACTCTATACTAAACACTAGATCAGGCTGCACACTAGTAATCTCTGTACTAAACAATAGATCAGGCTGCACACTAGTAATCTCTGTACTAAACACTGTATCAGGCTGCACACTAGTAATCTCTGTACTAAACACTAGATCAGGCTGAACACTAGTACGCTCTGTACTAAACACTAGATCAGGCTGCACACTAGTAATCTCTGTACTAAACACTAGATCAGGCTGCACACTAGTAATCTCTGTACTAAACACTAGATCAGGCTGCACACTAGTAATCTCTGTACTAAACACTAGATCAGGCTGCATACTAGTACGCTCTGTACTAAACACTGGATCAGGCTGCACACTAGTACGCTCTGTACTAAACACTGGATCAGGCTGCACACTAGTACGCTCTGTACTAAACACTGGATCAGGCTGCACACTAGTAAGCTCTGTACTAAACACTAGATCAGGCTGCACACTAGTAATCTCTGTACTAAACACTACATCAGGCTGCACACTAGTAATCTCTGTACTAAACAATAGATCAGGCTGCACACTAGTAAGCTCTGTACTAAACACTAGATCAGGCTGCACACTAGTAAGCTCTGTACTAAACACTAGATCAGGCTGCACACTAGTAAGCTCTGTACTAAACACTAGATCAGGCTGCACACTAGTACGCTCTGTACTAAACACTAGATCAGGCTGTGCACTAGTAATCTCTGTACTAAACACTGGATCAGGCTGCACATTAGTAATCTCTGTACTAAACACTAGATCAGGCTGCACACTAGTAAGCTCTGTACTAAACACTGGATCAGGCTGTGCACTAGTATGCTCTGTACTAAACACTAGATCAGGCTGAACACTAGTACGCTCTGTACTAAACACTAGATCAGGCTGCACACTAGTAATCTCTGTACTAAACACTAGATCAGGCTGCACACTAGTAATCTCTGTACTAAACACTAGATCAGGCTGCACACTAGTAATCTCTGTACTAAACACTAGATCAGGCTGCACACTAGTACACTCTGTACTAAACACTAGATCAGGCTGTGCACTAGTAATCTCTGTACTAAACACTGTATCAGGCTGCACACTAGTACTCTCTGTACTAAACACTAGATCAGGCTGCACACTAGTAAGCTCTGTACTAAACACTAGATCAGGCTGCACACTAGTAAGCTCTGTACTAAACACTGTATCAGGCTGCACACTAGTAAGCTCTGTACTAAACACTAGATCAGGCTGCACACTAGTACGCTCTGTACTAAACACTGGATCAGGCTGCACACTAGTAATCTCTGTACTAAACACTAGATCAGGCTGCACACTAGTACGCTCTGTACTAAACACTAGATCAGGCTGCACACTAGTAAGCTCTGTGCTAAACACTGGAACAGGCTGCACACTAGTAATCTCTGTACTAAACACTAGATCAGGCTGCACACTAGTAATCTCTGTACTAAACACTACATCAGGCTGCACACTAGTAATCTCTGTACTAAACACTACATCAGGCTGCACACTAGTAATCTCTGTACTAAACACTAGATCAGGCTGCACACTAGTAATCTCTGTACTAAACACTACATCAGGCTGCACACTAGTAATCTCTGTACTAAATACTAGATCAGGCTGCACACTAGTACGCTCTGTACTAAACACTGTATCAGGCTGCACACTAGTACGCTCTGTACTAAACACTAGATCAGGCTGAACACTAGTACGCTCTGTACTAAACACTAGATCAGGCTGAACACTAGTACGCTCTGTACTAAACACTAGATCAGGCTGCACACTAGTAATCTCTGTACTAAACACTAGATCAGACTGCACACTAGTAATCTCTGTACTAAACACTAGATCAGGCTGCACACTAGTAATCTCTGTACTAAACACTAGATCAGGCTGCACACTAGTAATCTCTGTACTAAACACTAGATCAGGCTGTGCACTAGTACGCTCTATACTAAACACTAGATCAGGCTGCACACTAGTAATCTCTGTACTAAACACTAGATCAGGCTGAACACTAGTACGCTCTGTACTAAACACTAGATCAGGCTGCACACTAGTAATCTCTGTACTAAACACTAGATCAGGCTGCACACTAGTAATCTCTGTACTAAACACTAGATCAGGCTGCACACTAGTAAGCTCTGTGCTAAACACTGGAACAGGCTGCACACTAGTAATCTCTGTACTAAACACTAGATCAGACTGCACACTAGTAATCTCTGTACTAAACACTAGATCAGGCTGCACACTAGTAATCTCTGTACTAAACACTAGATCAGGCTGCACACTAGTAATCTCTGTACTAAACACTAGATCAGGCTGTGCACTAGTACGCTCTATACTAAACACTAGATCAGGCTGCACACTAGTAATCTCTGTTCTAAACACTAGATCAGGCTGAACACTAGTACGCTCTGTACTAAACACTAGATCAGGCTGCACACTAGTAATCTCTGTACTAAACACTAGATCAGGCTGCACACTAGTAATCTCTGTACTAAACACTAGATCAGGCTGCACACTAGTAATCTCTGTACTAAACACTGTATCAGGCTGCACACTAGTAATCTCTGTACTAAACACTAGATCAGGCTGAACACTAGTACGCTCTGTACTAAACACTAGATCAGGCTGCACACTAGGAATCTCTGTACTAAACACTAGATCAGGCTGCACACTAGTAAGCTCTGTGCTAAACACTGGAACAGGCTGCACACTAGTAATCTCTGTACTAAACACTAGATCAGGCTGCACACTAGTAATCTCTGTACTAAACACTACATCAGGCTGCACACTAGTAATCTCTGTACTAAACACTACATCAGGCTGCACACTAGTAATCTCTGTACTAAACACTAGATCAGGCTGCACACTAGTAATCTCTGTACTAAACACTACATCAGGCTGCACACTAGTAATCTCTGTACTAAACACTAGATCAGGCTGCACACTAGTACGCTCTGTACTAAACACTGTATCAGGCTGCACACTAGTACGCTCTGTACTAAACACTAGATCAGGCTGAACACTAGTACGCTCTGTACTAAACACTAGATCAGGCTGAACACTAGTACGCTCTGTACTAAACACTAGATCAGGCTGCACACTAGTAATCTCTGTACTAAACACTAGATCAGACTGCACACTAGTAATCTCTGTACTAAACACTAGATCAGGCTGCACACTAGTAATCTCTGTACTAAACACTAGATCAGGCTGCACACTAGTAATCTCTGTACTAAACACTAGATCAGGTTGAACACTAGTACATTCTGTACTTAACACTGGATCAGGCTGCACACTAGTACGCTCTGTACTAAACACTGGATCAGGCTGCACACTAGTACGCTCTGTACTAAACACTGGATCAGGCTGCACACTAGTACGCTCTATACTAAACACTAGATTAGGCTGAACACTAGTAAGCTCTGTACTAAACACTAGATCAGGCTGCACACTAGTAAGCTCTGTACTAAACACTAGATCAGGCTGCACACTAGTAATCTCTGTACTAAACACTAGATCAGGCTGCACACTAGTAATCTCTGTACTAAACACTGGATCAGGCTGCACACTAGTAAGCTCTGTACTAAACACTGGATCAGGCTGCACACTAATACACTCTGTACTAAACACTAGATCAGGCTGTGCACTAATACGCTCTATACTAAACACTACATCAGGCTGCACACTAATACGCTCTATACTAAACACTAGATCAGGCTGCACACTAATACGCTCTATACTAAACACTAGATCAGGCTGCACACTAATACACTCTATACTAACACTAGATCAGGCTGCACACTAATACGCTCTATACTAAACACTAGATCAGGCTGCACACTAATACGCTCTGTACTAAACACTAGATCAGGCTGCACACTAATACGCTCTGTACTAAACACTAGATCAGGCTGCACACTAATACGCTCTGTACTAAACACTAGATCAGGCTGTGCACTAGTACGCTCTATACTAAACACTAGATCAGGCTGTGCACTAGTACGCTCTATACTAAACACTAGATCAGGCTGCGCACTAATACGCTCTGTACTAAACACTAGATCAGGCTGCACACTAGTACGCTCTGTACTAAACACTAGATCAGGCTGCACACTAGTAATCTCTGTACTAAACACTAGATCAGGCTGCACACTAGTAAGCTCTGTACTAAACACTGGATCAGGCTGAACACTAGTACGCTCTGTACTAAACACTGTATCAGGCTGCACACTAGTAATCTCTGTACTAAACACTAGATCAGGTTGAACACTAGTACATTCTGTACTTAACACTGGATCAGGCTGCACACTAGTACGCTCTGTACTAAACACTGGATCAGGCTGCACACTAGTACGCTCTGTACTAAACACTGGATCAGGCTGCACACTAGTACGCTCTGTACTAAACACTGGATCAGGCTGCACACTAGTAAACTCTGTACTAAACACTAGATCAGGCTGCACACTAGTAATCTTTGTACTAAACACTACATCAGGCTGCACACTAGTAATCTCTGTACTAAACAATAGATCAGGCTGCACACTAGTAAGCTCTGTACTAAACACTAGATCAGGCTGCACACTAGTAAGCTCTCTACTAAACACTAGATCAGGCTGCACACTAGTAAGCTCTGTACTAAACACTACATCAGGCTGCACACTAGTACGCTCTGTACTAAACACTAGATCAGGCTGTGCACTAGTAATCTCTGTACTAAACACTGGATCAGGCTGCACATTAGTAATCTCTGTACTAAACACTAGATCAGGCTGCACACTAGTAATCTCTGTACTAAACACTGTATTAGGCTGCACACTAGTAATCTCTGTACTAAACACTAGATCAGGCTGAACACTAGTAAGCTCTGTACTAAACACTAGATCAGGCTGCACACTAGTAAGCTCTGTACTAAACACTAGATCAGGCTGTGCACTGGTAATCTCTGTACTAAACACTGGATCAGGCTGCACATTAGTAATCTCTGTACTAAACTCTAGATCAGGCTGCACACTAGTAAGCTCTGTACTAAACACTGGATAAGGCTGCACACTAGTAAGCTCTGTACTAAACACTAGATCAGGCTGTGCACTAGTAATCTCTGTACTAAACACTGGATCAGGCTGCACACTAGTAAGCTCTGTACTAAACACTAGATCAGGCTGCACACTAGTAATCTCTGTACTAAACACTAGATCAGGCTGCACACTAGTAAGCTCTGTACTAAACACTAGATCAGGCTGCACACTAGTAAGCTCTGTACTAAACACTAGATCAGGCTGCACACTAGTAATCTCTGTACTAAACACTAGATCAGGCTGCACACTAGTAATCTCTGTACTAAACACTGGATCAGGCTGCACACTAGTAAGCTCTGTACTAAACACTGGATCAGGCTGCACACTAATACACTCTGTACTAAACACTAGATCAGGCTGTGCACTAATACGCTCTATACTAAACACTACATCAGGCTGCACACTAATACGCTCTATACTAAACACTAGATCAGGCTGCACACTAATACGCTCTATACTAAACACTAGATCAGGCTGCACACTAATACACTCTATACTAACACTAGATCAGGCTGCACACTAATACGCTCTATACTAAACACTAGATCAGGCTGCACACTAATACGCTCTGTACTAAACACTAGATCAGGCTGCACACTAATACGCTCTGTACTAAACACTAGATCAGGCTGCACACTAATACGCTCTGTACTAAACACTAGATCAGGCTGTGCACTAGTACGCTCTATACTAAACACTAGATCAGGCTGTGCACTAGTACGCTCTATACTAAACACTAGATCAGGCTGCGCACTAATACGCTCTGTACTAAACACTAGATCAGGCTGCACACTAGTACGCTCTGTACTAAACACTAGATCAGGCTGCACACTAGTAATCTCTGTACTAAACACTAGATCAGGCTGCACACTAGTAAGCTCTGTACTAAACACTGGATCAGGCTGAACACTAGTACGCTCTGTACTAAACACTGTATCAGGCTGCACACTAGTAATCTCTGTACTAAACACTAGATCAGGTTGAACACTAGTACATTCTGTACTAAACACTGGATCAGGCTGCACACTAGTACGCTCTGTACTAAACACTGGATCAGGCTGCACACTAGTAAACTCTGTACTAAACACTAGATCAGGCTGCACACTAGTATTCTTTGTACTAAACACTACATCAGGCTGCACACTAGTAATCTCTGTACTAAACAATAGATCAGGCTGCACACTAGTAAGCTCTGTACTAAACACTAGATCAGGCTGCACACTAGTAAGCTCTCTACTAAACACTAGATCAGGCTGCACACTAGTAAGCTCTGTACTAAACACTACATCAGGCTGCACACTAGTACGCTCTGTACTAAACACTAGATCAGGCTGTGCACTAGTAATCTCTGTACTAAACACTGGATCAGGCTGCACATTAGTAATCTCTGTACTAAACACTAGATCAGGCTGCACACTAGTAATCTCTGTACTAAACACTGTATTAGGCTGCACACTAGTAATCTCTGTACTAAACACTAGATCAGGCTGAACACTAGTAAGCTCTGTACTAAACACTAGATCAGGCTGCACACTAGTAAGCTCTGTACTAAACACTAGATCAGGCTGTGCACTGGTAATCTCTGTACTAAACACTGGATCAGGCTGCACATTAGTAATCTCTGTACTAAACTCTAGATCAGGCTGCACACTAGTAAGCTCTGTACTAAACACTGGATAAGGCTGCACACTAGTAAGCTCTGTACTAAACACTAGATCAGGCTGTGCACTAGTAATCTCTGTACTAAACACTGGATCAGGCTGCACACTAGTAAGCTCTGTACTAAACACTAGATCAGGCTGCACACTAGTAATCTCTGTACTAAACACTAGATCAGGCTGCACACTAGTAATCTCTGTACTAAACACTAGATCAGGCTGTGCACTAGTAATCTCTGTACTAAACACTAGATCAGGCTGTGCACTAGTAATCTCTGTACTAAACACTAGATCAGGCTGCACACTAGTAATCTCTGTACTAAACACTAGATCAGGCTGCACACTAGTAAGCTCTGTACTAAACACTAGATCAGGCTGCACACTAGTAATCTCTGTACTAAACACTAGATCAGGCTGTGCACTAGTAATCTCTGTACTAAACACTAGATCAGGCTGTGCACTAGTAATCTCTGTACTAAACACTAGATCAGGCTGCACACTAGTAATCTCTGTACTAAACACTAGATCAGGCTGCACACTAGTAATCTCTGTACTAAACACTAGATCAGGCTGCACACTAGTAATCTCTGTACTAAACACTAGATCAGGCTGCACACTAGTAATCTCTGTACTAAACACTAGATCAGGCTGCATACTAGTACGCTCTGTACTAAACACTGGATCAGGCTGCACACTAGTACGCTCTGTACTAAACACTGGATCAGTCTGCACACTAGTACGCTCTGTACTAAACACTGGATCAGGCTGCACACTAGTAAGCTCTGTACTAAACACTAGATCAGGCTGCACACTAGTAATCTCTGTACTAAACACTACATCAGGCTGCACACTAGTAATCTCTGTACTAAACAATAGATCAGGCTGCACACTAGTAAGCTCTGTACTAAACACTAGATCAGGCTGCACACTAGTAAGCTCTGTACTAAACACTAGATCATGCTGCACACTAGTAAGCTCTGTACTAAACACTAGATCAGGCTGTGCACTAGTAATCTCTGTACTAAACACTGGATCAGGCTGCACATTAGTAATCTCTGTACTAAACACTAGATCAGGCTGCACACTAGTAAGCTCTGTACTAAACACTGGATCAGGCTGTGCACTAGTATGCTCTGTACTAAACACTAGATCAGGCTGAACACTAGTACGCTCTGTACTAAACACTAGATCAAGCTGCACACTAGTAATCTCTGTACTAAACACTAGATCAGGCTGCACACTAGTAATCTCTGTACTAAACACTAGATCAGGCTGCACACTAGTAATCTCTGTACTAAACACTAGATCAGGCTGCACACTAGTACACTCTGTACTAAACACTAGATCAGGCTGTGCACTAGTAATCTCTGTACTAAACACTGTATCAGACTGCACACTAGTAAGCTCTGTACTAAACACTAGATCAGGCTGCACACTAGTAATCTCTGTACTAAACACTAGATAAGGCTGTGCACTAGTAATCTCTGTACTAAACACTAGATCAGGCTGTGCACTAGTAATCTCTGTACTAAACACTAGATCAGGCTGCACACTAGTAAGCTCTGTACTAAACACTGGATAAGGCTGCACACTAGTAAGCTCTGTACTAAACACTAGATCAGGCTGCACACTAGTAAGCTCTGTACTAAACACTAGATCAGGCTGCACACTAGTAATCTCTGTACTAAACACTAGATCAGGCTGCACACTAGTAATCTCTGTACTAAACACTAGATCAGGCTGTGCACTAGTAATCTCTGTACTAAACACTAGATCAGGCTGTGCACTAGTAATCTCTGTACTAAACACTAGATCAGGCTGCACACTAGTAATCTCTGTACTAAACACTAGATCAGGCTGCACACTAGTAAGCTCTGTACTAAACACTAGATCAGGCTGCACACTAGTAATCTCTGTACTAAACACTAGATCAGGCTGTGCACTAGTAATCTCTGTACTAAACACTAGATCAGGCTGTGCACTAGTAATCTCTGTACTAAACACTAGATCAGGCTGCACACTAGTAATCTCTGTACTAAACACTAGATCAGGCTGCACACTAGTAATCTCTGTACTAAACACTAGATCAGGCTGCACACTAGTAATCTCTGTACTAAACACTAGATCAGGCTGCACACTAGTAATCTCTGTACTAAACACTAGATCAGGCTGCATACTAGTACGCTCTGTACTAAACACTGGATCAGGCTGCACACTAGTACGCTCTGTACTAAACACTGGATCAGGCTGCACACTAGTACGCTCTGTACTAAACACTGGATCAGGCTGCACACTAGTAAGCTCTGTACTAAACACTAGATCAGGCTGCACACTAGTAAACTCTGTACTAAACACTAGATCAGGCTGCACACTAGTAATCTCTGTACTAAACACTAGATCAGGCTGCACACTAGTAATCTCTGTACTAAACACTAGATCAGGCTGCACACTAGTAAGCTCTGTACTAAACACTAGATCAGGCTGCACACTAGTAATCTCTGTACTAAACACTAGATCAGGCTGTGCACTAGTAATCTCTGTACTAAACACTAGATCAGGCTGTGCACTAGTAATCTCTGTACTAAACACTAGATCAGGCTGCACACTAGTAATCTCTGTACTAAACACTAGATCAGGCTGCACACTAGTAATCTCTGTACTAAACACTAGATCAGGCTGCACACTAGTAATCTCTGTACTAAACACTAGATCAGGCTGCACACTAGTAATCTCTGTACTAAACACTAGATCAGGCTGCATACTAGTACGCTCTGTACTAAACACTGGATCAGGCTGCACACTAGTACGCTCTGTACTAAACACTGGATCAGGCTGCACACTAGTACGCTCTGTACTAAACACTGGATCAGGCTGCACACTAGTAAGCTCTGTACTAAACACTAGATCAGGCTGCACACTAGTAATCTCTGTACTAAACACTACATCAGGCTGCACACTAGTAATCTCTGTACTAAACAATAGATCAGGCTGCACACTAGTAAGCTCTGTACTAAACACTAGATCAGGCTGCACACTAGTAAGCTCTGTACTAAACACTAGATCATGCTGCACACTAGTAAGCTCTGTACTAAACACTAGATCAGGCTGTGCACTAGTAATCTCTGTACTAAACACTGGATCAGGCTGCACATTAGTAATCTCTGTACTAAACACTAGATCAGGCTGCACACTAGTAAGCTCTGTACTAAACACTGGATCAGGCTGTGCACTAGTATGCTCTGTACTAAACACTAGATCAGGCTGAACACTAGTACGCTCTGTACTAAACACTAGATCAAGCTGCACACTAGTAATCTCTGTACTAAACACTAGATCAGGCTGCACACTAGTAATCTCTGTACTAAACACTAGATCAGGCTGCACACTAGTAATCTCTGTACTAAACACTAGATCAGGCTGCACACTAGTACACTCTGTACTAAACACTAGATCAGGCTGTGCACTAGTAATCTCTGTACTAAACACTGTATCAGACTGCACACTAGTAAGCTCTGTACTAAACACTAGATCAGGCTGCACACTAGTAATCTCTGTACTAAACACTAGATAAGGCTGTGCACTAGTAATCTCTGTACTAAACACTAGATCAGGCTGTGCACTAGTAATCTCTGTACTAAACACTAGATCAGGCTGCACACTAGTAATCTCTGTACTAAACACTAGATCAGGCTGCACACTAGTAAGCTCTGTACTAAACACTAGATCAGGCTGCACACTAGTAATCTCTGTACTAAACACTAGATCAGGCTGTGCACTAGTAATCTCTGTACTAAACACTAGATCAGGCTGAGCACTAGTAATCTCTGTACTAAACACTAGATCAGGCTGCACACTAGTAATCTCTGTACTAAACACTAGATCAGGCTGCACACTAGTAATCTCTGTACTAAACACTAGATCAGGCTGCACACTAGTAATCTCTGTACTAAACACTAGATCAGGCTGCACACTAGTAATCTCTGTACTAAACACTGGATCAGGCTGCACACTAGTACACTCTGTACTAAACACTAGATCAGGCTGCACACTAGTAATCTCTGTACTAAACACTAGATCAGGCTGCACACTAGTAATCTCTGTACTAAACACTAGATCAGGCTGCACACTAGTACGCTCTGTACTAAACACTAGATCAGGCTGCACACTAGTAATCTCTGTACTAAACACTAGATCAGGCTGCACACTAGTACGCTCTGTACTAAACACTAGATCAGGCTGCACACTAGTAAGCTCTGTACTAAACACTACATCAGGCTGCACACTAGTAAGCTCTGTACTAAACACTAGATCAGGCTGCACACTAGTACGCTCTATGCTAAACACTAGATCAGGCTGCACACTAGTAATCTCTGTACTAAACACTAGATCAGGCTGCATACTAGTACGCTCTGTACTAAACACTAGATCAGGCTGCACACTAGTACGCTCTGTACTAAACACTAGATCAGGCTGCACACTAGTACGCTCTGTACTAAACACTGGATCAGGCTGCACATTAGTAATCTCTGTACTAAACACTGGATCAGGCTGCACACTAGTACGCTCTATACTAAACACTAGATCAGGCTGCACACTAGTAAGCTCTGTACTAAACACTAGATCAGGCTGCACACTAG
Organism: Bombina bombina; assembly: GCF_027579735.1. Classification (NCBI taxonomy): domain Eukaryota; kingdom Metazoa; phylum Chordata; class Amphibia; order Anura; family Bombinatoridae; genus Bombina; species Bombina bombina. Next base: position 91,876,590 of record NC_069502.1, on the reverse strand, counting down.
TAATCTCTGTACTAAACGCTAGATCAGGCTGTGCACTAGTACGCTCTATACTAAACACTAGATCAGGCTGCACACTAGTAAGCTCTGTACTAAACACTAGATCAGGCTGCACACTAGTAAGCTCTGTACTAAACACTAGATCAGGCTGCACACTAGTAATCTCTGTACTAAACACTAGATCAGGCTGCACACTAGTAATCTCTGTACTAAACACTGGATCAGGCTGCACACTAGTAAGCTCTGTACTAAACACTGGATCAGGCTGCACACTAATACACTCTGTACTAAACACTAGATCAGGCTGTGCACTAATACGCTCTATACTAAACACTTGATCAGGCTGCACACTAATACGCTCTATACTAAACACTAGATCAGGCTGCACACTAATACGCTCTATACTAAACACTAGATCAGGCTGCACACTAATACGCTCTATACTAACACTAGATCAGGCTGCACACTAATACGCTCTATACTAAACACTAGATCAGGCTGCACACTAATACGCTCTGTACTAAACACTAGATCAGGCTGCACACTAATACGCTCTGTACTAAACACTAGATCAGGCTGCACACTAATACGCTCTGTACTAAACACTAGATCAGGCTGTGCACTAGTACGCTCTATACTAAACACTAGATCAGGCTGTGCACTAGTACGCTCTATACTAAACACTAGATCAGGCTGCACACTAATACGCTCTGTACTAAACACTAGATCAGGCTGCACACTAGTACGCTCTGTACTAAACACTAGATCAGGCTGCACACTAGTAATCTCTGTACTAAACACTAGATCAGGCTGCACACTAGTAAGCTCTGTACTAAACACTGGATCAGGCTGAACACTAGTACGCTCTGTACTAAACACTGTATCAGGCTGCACACTAGTAATCTCTGTACTAAACACTAGATCAGGCTGAACACTAGTACATTCTGTACTTAACACTGGATCAGGCTGCACACTAGTACGCTCTGTACTAAACACTAGATCAGGCTGCACACTAGAACATTCTGTACTTAACACTGGATCAGGCTGCACACTAGTACGCTCTGTACTAAACACTGGATCAGGCTGCACACTAGTACGCTCTGTACTAAACACTGGATCAGGCTGCACACTAGTACGCTCTGTACTAAACACTGGATCAGGCTGCACACTATTAAGCTCTGTACTAAACACTAGATCAGGCTGCACACTAGTAATCTCTGTACTAAACACTACATCAGGCTGCACACTAGTAATCTCTGTACTAAACAATAGATCAGGCTGCACACTAGTAAGCTCTGTACTAAACACTAGATCAGGCTGCACACTAGTAAGCTCTCTACTAAACACTAGATCAGGCTGCACACTAGTAAGCTCTGTACTAAACACTACATCAGGCTGCACACTAGTACGCTCTGTACTAAACACTAGATCAGGCTGTGCACTAGTAATCTCTGTACTAAACACTGGATCAGGCTGCACATTAGTAATCTATGTACTAAACACTAGATCAGGCTGCACACTAGTAATCTCTGTACTAAACACTGTATCAGGCTGCACACTAGTAATCTCTGTACTAAACACTAGATCAGGCTGAACACTAGTAAGCTCTGTACTAAACACTAGATCAGGCTGCACACTAGTAAGCTCTGTACTAAACACTAGATCAGGCTGTGCACTGGTAATCTCTGTACTAAACACTGGATCAGGCTGCACATTAGTAATCTCTGTACTAAACACTAGATCAGGCTGCACACTAGTAAGCTCTGTACTAAACACTAGATCAGGCTGCACACTAGTAAGCTCTGTACTAAACACTAGATCAGGCTGCACACTAGTAATCTCTGTACTAAACACTAGATCAGGCTGCACACTAGTAATCTCTGTACTAAACACTAGATCAGGCTGTGCACTTGTAATCTCTGTACTAAACACTAGATCAGGCTGTGCACTAGTAATCTCTGTACTAAACACTAGATCAGGCTGCACACTAGTAATCTCTGTACTAAACACTAGATCAGGCTGCACACTAGTAAGCTCTGTACTAAACAGTAGATCAGGCTGCACACTAGTAATCTCTGTACTAAACACTAGATCAGGCTGTGCACTAGTAATCTGTACTAAACACTAGATCAGGCTGTGCACTAGTAATCTCTGTACTAAACACTAGATCAGGCTGCACACTAGTAATCTCTGTACTAAACACTAGATCAGGCTGCACACTAGTAATCTCTGTACTAAACACTAGATCAGGCTGCACACTAGTAATCTCTGTACTAAACACTAGATCAGGCTGCACACTAGTAATCTCTGTACTAAACACTGGATCAGGCTGCACACTAGTACGCTCTGTACTAAACACTAGATCAGGCTGCACACTAGTAATCTCTGTACTAAACACTAGATTAGGCTGCACACTAGTAATCTCTGTACTAAACACTAGATCAGGCTGCACACTAGTACGCTCTGTACTAAACACTAGATCAGGCTGCACACTAGTAATCTCTGTACTAAACACTAGATCAGGCTGCACACTAGTACGCTCTGTACTAAACACTAGATCAGGCTGCACACTAGTAAGCTCTGTACTAAACACTACATCAGGCTGCACACTAGTAAGCTCTGTACTAAACACTAGATCAGGCTGCACACTAGTACGCTCTATACTAAACACTAGATCAGGCTGCACACTAGTAATCTCTGTACTAAACACTAGATAAGGCTGGATACTAGTACGCTCTGTACTAAACACTAGATCAGGCTGCACACTAGTACGCTCTGTACTAAACACTAGATCAGGCTGTACACTAGTACGCTCTGTACTAAACACTGGATCAGGCTGCACATTAGTAATCTCTGTACTAAACACTGGATCAGGCTGCACACTAGTAATCTCTGTACTAAACACTAGATCAGGCTGCACACTAGTACGCTCTATACTAAACACTAGATCAGGCTGCACACTAGTAATCTCTGTACTAAACACTAGATCAGGCTGCACACTAGTAATCTCTGTACTAAACACTGGATCAGGCTGCACACTAATACACTCTGTACTAAACACTAGATCAGGCTGTGCACTAATACGCTCTATACTAAACACTAGATCAGGCTGCACACTAATACGCTCTATACTAAACACTAGATCAGGCTGCACACTAATACGCTCTATACTAAACACTAGATCAGGCTGCACACTAATACGCTCTATACTAACACTAGATCAGGCTGCACACTAATACGCTCTATACTAAACACTAGATCAGGCTGCACACTAATACGCTCTGTACTAAACACTAGATCAGGCTGCACACTAATACGCTCTGTACTAAACACTAGATCAGGCTGCACACTAATACGCTCTGTAGTAAACACTAGATCAGGCTGTGCACTAGTACGCTCTATACTAAACACTAGATCAGGCTGTGCACTAGTACGCTCTATACTAAACACTAGATCAGGCTGCACACTAATACGCTCTGTACTAAACACTAGATCAGGCTGCACACTAGTACGCTCTGTACTAAACACTAGATCAGGCTGCACACTAGTAATCTCTGTACTAAACACTAGATCAGGCTGCACACTAGTAAGCTCTGTACTAAACACTGGATCAGGCTGAACACTAGTACGCTCTGTACTAAACACTGTATCAGGCTGCACACTAGTAATCTCTGTACTAAACACTAGATCAGTCTGAACACTAGTACATTCTGTACTTAACACTGGATCAGGCTGCACACTAGTACGCTCTGTACTAAACACTAGGTCAGGCTGCACACTAGTACATTCTGTACTTAACACTGGATCAGGCTGCACACTAGTACGCTCTGTACTAAACACTGTATCAGGCTGCACACTAGTACGCTCTATACTAAACACTGGATCAGGCTGCACACTAATACGCTCTGTACTAAACACTGTATCAGGCTGCACAATAGTACGCTCTGTACTAAACACTAGATCAGGCTGCACACTAGTAAGCTCTGTACTAAACACTAGATCAGGCTGCACACTAGTACGCTCTGTACTAAATACTAGATCAGGCTGCACACTAGTACGCTTTGTACTAAACACTAGGGGCGCGATCCGATATACGGCACAGGTTTCGGCGCAAGCGTGGAAACCTGCGCTGCCCATAGTTTCAGCTCGCAACTCGAGCTATCACATATACGGCGCTGTCAGATGCTAAAGAGCCGTAAGTCTGACAAACTAGCGATGTCCAGATATCTGCGTAAGTACAAATTTCCGGAGTCACCAGTGACTTACGGCACTTTAGAAACTGCCGCCGCCTACAAAAACTGACTAAAGTATTAAATCTCCCGTAACTGTCTAACACGCCTCCCAAACATAGCCCGACACGTATATCCCTCTATCCGCAATCCCCCCTCTCACTCCTAACAATAAATATATTAACCCCTAAACCGCCGCTCCCGGACCCCGCCGCCAGCTACATTAACTATATTACCCCCTAATATAATCCCCCTACCCCGCCACCACCTATTTTAACTATTTTACCCCCTAATGTGAGCCCCCTACCCCGCCACCACCTACATTAACTATATTATCCCCTAATATGATCCCCCTACCCCGCCGCCACCTATTTTAACTATATTACCGCCTAATCTAATCCCCCTACACCGCCGCCACCTATATTAAATGTATTAACCCCTAATCTAATCTCCCTACACCGCCGCCACCTATATTAAATGTATTACCCCCTAAAATACTAAAGTGTCCCTACCCTAAATTACAAATAGCCCTGAAAAGGGCTTTTTGCGTGGCATTGCCCCAAAGTAACCAGCTCTATTACCAGCCTTAAAAGGGCATTTTGCGGGGCATTGCCCCAAAGTAACCAGCTCTATCACCAGCCCTTAAAATGGCCTTTTGCGGGGCATTGTCACAAAGTAATCAGCTCTTTTACCTGTAATCTAATACCCCTACACCGCCGCCACCTATATTAAATGTATTACCCCCTAATCTAATCCCCCTACACCGCCGCCACCTATATTAACTATATTAACCCTAATTATATTAGGGTTAATATAGTTATTATATTATAGATATTATTAATATAGTTAATAATTAATATAGTTATTATATTATATATATTAACTATCTTAACCCTATCTAACCCTAACACCCCTAACTTAATTATTATTGCAATAAATCTAAATAATATTAATCTTATTAACTAAAATATTCCTATTTAAAACTAAATACTTACCTATAAAATAAACCTTAAGTTAGCTACAATATAATTAATAATTACATTGTAGCTATTTTAGGTTTTATATTTATTTTACAGGTAACTTGGTATTTATTTTAACTAGGTACAATAGCTATTAAATAGTTAATAACTATTTAATAGCTACCTAGTTAAAATAATTACCAATTTACCTGTAAAAGAAATGCTTACCTAAGTTACAAAAACACCTACACTATCAATAAATTAATTAAATAAACTACAATTATCTAAACTAAAATATAATTAAATACACTAAACTAAATTACAAAACAAAACAAAACACTACATTACAAAAAATAAAAAAAGATTACAAGAAGTTTAAGCTAATTACACCTAATCTAAGCTCCCTAATAAAATAACAAAGCCCCCCAAAATAAAAAAATGTCCCTACCCTAAACTAAATTACAAAAAGTAATCAGCTCTATTACCAGCCCTTAAAAGGGCCTTTTGTGGGGCATTGCCCCAAAGTAATCAGCTCTTTTACCTGTAAGAAAAAAGAACAACCCCCCATTACAACCCACCACCCACACACCCCTAATATAAAACCCACCCAATCCCCCCTTAAAAAAACCTAAGTCTAACCCCCAAGTGCTCCTTACCTGTCCTGAAGACTGGCGGAGAAGGTCCTGTTCCAGGCTGAGAAGTCTTCTTCCAGGCGGTGACCTCTTCTTCTTCCAGGAACCAGCCGGCGCGGAGCGGAGGAGTTGAAGACCGATGACCGCGGAGCTGAAGACCGTCCTCTCTGGAACTGAAGACCAGCGATGCAGGAACTGAAGATCGGCGAAGCTGGAACTGAAGACCGGAGCCATGGAGCTATTCTACTCAGCCAATAGAATTACAGCAGCTCTTATTCTATTGGCTATTCAAATCAGCCAATAGAATTAAAGTAGCTCTCATCCGATTGGCTGGTTTGAATTTGAATGCTCAAATCAGCCAATAGGAATTCAAGGGACGCCATTTTTAATCGCGTACCTTGAATTCCTATTCAGTGTACGGCGGCGATCGTATGAAGAGGATCCTCCATACTCCGGCTCCGGTCTTCAGTTCCAAAGGTCTTCAGTTCTAGCGTTGCCGATCTTCAGTTCCAGCATCGCCGGTCTTCAGTTCCAGATGACCGCGGTCATCGGTCTTCAACTCCTCCGCTCTGTGCCGGCTGGATCCTGGAAGAAGAAGATGTCGCCGCCTGGAAGAAGACTTCTCCGCCCTGGAACAGGACCTTCTCCGCCGGTCTTCAAGACAGGTAAGGAGCACTTGGGGGTTAGTCTTAGGTTTTTTAAGTGGGGATTGAGTGGGTTAGAGTAGGGGTATGTGGGTGGTGGGTTGTAATGGGGGGGGGGGGTTGTTGTTTTTTTAACAGGCAAAAGAGCTGATTACTTTGCTCTTATTCTATTGGCTATTCAAATCAGCCAATAGAATTAAAGTAGCTCTAATCCGATTGGCTGGTTTGAATTTGAATGCTCAAATCAGCCAATAGGAATTCAAGGGACGCCATTTTTAATCGCGTACCTTGAATTCCTATTCAGTGTACGGCGGCGATCGTATGAAGAGGATCCTCCATACTCCGGCTCCGGTCTTCAGTTCCAAAGGTCTTCAGTTCTAGCGTTGCCGATCTTCAGTTCCAGCATCACCGGTCTTCAGTTCCAGATGACCGCGGTCATCGGTCTTCAACTCCTCCGCTCTGTGCCGGCTGGATCCTGGAAGAAGAAGATGTCGCCGCCTGGAAGAAGACTTCTCCGCCCTGGAACAGGACCTTCTCCGCCGGTCTTCAAGACAGGTAAGGAGCACTTGGGGGTTAGTCTTAGGTTTTTTAAGTGGGGATTGAGTGGGTTAGAGTAGGGGTATGTGGGTGGTGGGTTGTAATGGGGGGGGGGCTGTTGTTATTTTAACAGGCAAAAGAGCTGATTACTTTGGGGCAATGCCCCACAAAAGGCCCTTTTAAGGGCTGGTAATAGAGCTGTTTACTTTTGTAATTTAGATTAGGGTAGGGAAATTTTTTTATTTTGGGGGGCTTTGTTATTTTGTTAGGGGGCTTAGAATAGGTGTAATTAGCTTAAAATTCTTGTAATCTTTTTTTATTTTTTGTAATTTAGTGTTGGTTTGTTTTTGTAATATAGTTTAGTGTATTTAATTGTATTTTAGTATAGATATTTGTAGTTTATTTAATTTATTGATAGTGTAGGTGCATTTGTAACTTAGGTTAGGATTTATTTTACAGGTAAATTGGTAATTATTATAACTAGGTAGCTATTAAATAGTTATTAACTATTTAATAGCTATTGTACCTAGTTAAAATAAATACCAAGTTACCTGTAAAATAAATATAAACCCTAAAATAGCTACAATGTAATGATTAATTATATTGTAGCTATCTTAGGGTTTATTTTATAGGTAAGTATTTAGTTTTAAATAGGAATAATTTAGTTAATATTATTAATATTATTTAGATTTATTTTAATAATAATAATTAAGTTAGTGGTGTTAGAGTTAGATAGGGTTAATAAAGTTAATATATATAATATAATAACTATATTAACTATATTAACCCTAATATAATTAGGGTTAATATATTTAATATAGGTGGCGGCGGTGTAGGGGGGTCAGATTAGGGGTTAATATATTTAATATAGGTGGCGGTGGTATAGGGGGATTAGATAAGGGGTTAATTAATTTAATATAGGTGGCGGCGGTGTAGGGGGATTAGATTAGGGGGTAATACATTTATTATAGGTGGCGGCGGTATAGGGGGATTTAGATTACAGGCAAAAGAGCTGATTACTTTGTGACAATGCCCCGCAAAAAGTCCTTTTAAGGGCTGGTAAAAGAGCTGGTTACTTTGGGGCAATGCCCCACGAAAAGCCCTTTTAAGGGCTGGCAATAGAGCTGGTTACTTTGGGGCAATGCCACGCAAAAAGCCCTTTTCAGGGCTATTTGTAGAGTTAGACTTAGGTTTAGTGGTAGGGAAATTTTAGGGGTTAATTAATTTAATATAGGTGGCGGCGATATAGGGGGATTAGATTAGGGGTTAATTAATTTAATATAGGTGGAGGCGGTATAGGGGGGTTTGATTAGGGGTTAATTAATTTAATATAGGTGGCGGCGGTGTAAGGGGGATTAGATTAGGGGTTAATAATTTTAATATAGGTGGCGGCGGTGTAAGGGGGTCAGATTAGGGGTTAATATAGTTTAAATAGGTGGTGGCGGTGTAGGTGGATCATATTAGGGATTAATATAGTTTAAATAGGTGGCGGCGGTGTAGGGGGATCATATTAGGGGGTAACATAGTTCATGTAGCTGGCGACAGGGTAGGGGGCTCACATTAGGGGGTAATATAGTTAAAATAGGTAGCGGCGGGGTAGGGGGCTCACATTAGGGGGTAATATAGATAATGTAGCTGGCGGCGGTTTAGGGGTTAATATATTTATTGTTAGGAGTGAGAGGGGGGATTGTGGATAGATTGGTATACGTGTCGGGCTATGTTTGGGAGGCGTATTAGACAGTACAGGTGAATTAATAACTTAGTCAGGTTTTTTATGCGGCGGCAGTTTCTAAAGTGCCGGAAGTCACTGGCGACTCCGGAAATTTGTACTTACGCAGATTTCTGGACATCGCTGGTTTTTCAGACTTACTGCACTTTAGCATCTGACGGCGCCGTATATGAGGTAGCTCGAGTTGCGAGCTGAAACTACGGGCGGTACAGGTTTCCCCGCTTGCGCCGTATATCGGATCGCGGCCTAGATCAGATAGTACGCTCTGTACTAAACACTGGTTCAGGCTGCACATTAGTAAGCTCTGTACTAAACACTAGATCAGGCTGCACACTAGTAAGCTCTGTACTAAACACTACATCAGTCTGTGCACTAGTAAGCTCTGTACTAAACACTAGATCAGGCTGCACACTAGTAAGCTCTGTACTAAACACTACATCAGGCTGTGCACTAGTAAGCTCTGTACTAAACACTAGATCAGGCTGCACACTAGTAATCTCTGTACTAAACACTGTATCAGGCTGCACACTAGTACGCTCTGTACTAAACACTACATCAGGCTGCACACTAGTAATCTCTGTACTAAACACTAGATCAGGCTGCAAACTAGTACGCTCTGTACTAAACACTAGATCAGGCTGCACACTAGTACGCTCTGTACTAAACACTAGATCAGGCTGCACACTAGTAATCTCTGTACTAAACAATAGATCAGGCTGAACACTAGTAATCTCTGTACTAAACACTAGATCAGGCTGCACACTAGTAAGCTCTGTACTAAACACTAGATCAGGCTGCACACTAGTACGCTCTGTACTAAACACTACATCAGGCTGCACACTAGTACGCTCTGTACTAAACACTAGATCAGGCGGTGCACTAGTAATCTCTGTACTAAACACTAGATCAGGCTGCACACTAGTAAGCTCTGTACTAAACACTAGATCAGGCTGAACACTAGTAATCTCTGTACTAAACACTGTATCAGGCTGCACACTAGTACTCTCTGTACTAAACACTAGATCAGGCTGTGCACTAGTAATCTCTGTACTAAACACTAGATCAGGCTGTGCACTAGTAAGCTCTGTACTAAACACTAGATCAGGCTGTGCACTAGTAATCTCTGTACTAAACACTAGATCAGGCTGCACACTAGTAAGCTCTGTACTAAACACTAGATCAGGCTGCACACTAGTACGCTCTGTACTAAACACTACATCAGGCTGCACACTAGTACGCTCTGTACTAAACACTAGATCAGGCTGCACACTAGTAAGCTCTGTACTAAACACTAGATCAGACTGCACACTAGTACGCTCTGTACTAAACACTGGTTCAGGCTGCACATTAGTAAGCTCTGTACTAAACACTAGATCAGGCTGCACACTAGTAAGCTCTGTACTAAACACTAGATCAGGCTGAACACTAGTACGCTCTGTACTAAACACTACATCAGGCTGCACACTAGTAATCTCTGTACTAAACACTACATCAGGCTGCACACTAGTAATCTCTGTACTAAACACTAGATCAGGCTGAACACTAGTAATCTCTGTACTAAACACTAGATCAGGCTGCACACTAGTAAGCTCTGTACTAAACACTAGATCAGGCTGCACACTAGTACGCTCTGTACTAAACACTACATCAGGCTGCACACTAGTAAGCTCTGTACTAAACACTAGATCAGACTGCACACTAGTACGCTCTGTACTAAACACTGGTTCAGGCTGCACACTAGTACGCTCTGTACTAAACACTGGTTCAGGCTGCACATTAGTAAGCTCTGTACTAAACACTAGATCAGGCTGCACACTAGTAAGCTCTGTACTAAACACTAGATCAGGCTGAACACTAGTAAGCTCTGTACTAAACACTACATCAGGCTGCACACTAGTAATCTCTGTACTAAACACTGTATCAGGCTGTGCACTAGTAAGCTCTGTACTAAACACTAGATCAGGCTGCACACTAGTAAGCTCTGTACTAAACACTAGATCAGGCTGCACACTAGTAATCTGTGTACTAAACACTAGATCAGGCTGCACACTAGTAAGCTCTGTACTAAACACTAGATCAGGCTGCACACTAGTACGCTCTATACTAAACACTAGATCAGGCTGAACACTAGTACGCTCTGTACTAAACACTAGATCAGGCTGCACACTAGTACGCTCTGTACTAAACAATAGATCAGGCTGCACACTAGTACGCTCTGTACTAAACAATAGATCAGGCTGCACACTAGTACGCTCTGTACTAAACACTAGATCAGGCTGCACACTAGTAAGCTCTGTACTAAACACTAGATCAGGCTGCACACTAGTAATCTCTGTACTAAACACTAGATCAGGCTGAACACTAGTACGCTCTGTACTAAACACTGGATCAGGCTGCACACTAGTAAGCTCTGTACTAAACACTAGATCAGGCTGCACACTAGTACGCTCTGTACTAAACACTAGATCAGGCTGCACACTAGTACGCTCTGTACTAAACAATAGATCAGGCTGCACACTAGTACGCTCTGTACTAAACAATAGATCAGGCTGCACACTAGTACGCTCTGTACTAAACACTAGATCAGGCTGCACACTAGTAAGCTCTGTACTAAACACTAGATCAGGCTGCACACTAGTAATCTCTGTACTAAACACTAGATCAGGCTGAACACTAGTACGCTCTGTACTAAACACTGGATCAGGCTGCACACTAGTAAGCTCTGTACTAAACACTAGATCAGGCTGCACACTAGTACGCTCTGTACTAAACACTAGATCAGGCTGCACACTAGTAAGCTCTGTACTAAACACTAGATCAGGCTGCACACTAGTACGCTCTGTACTAAACACTAGATCAGGCTGCACACTAGTAATCTCTGTACTAAACACTAGATCAGGCTGCACACTAGTAAGCTCTGTACTAAACACTAGATCAGGCTGCACACTAGTACGCTCTGTACTAAACACTGGATCAGGCTGCACACTAGTAAGCTCTGTACTAAACACTAGATCAGGCTGCACACTAGTAAGCTCTGTACTAAACACTAGATCAGGCTGCACACTAGTAATCTCTGTACTAAACACTAGATCAGGCTGCACACTAGTAATCTCTGTACTAAACACTAGATCAGGCTGCACACTAGTAATCTCTGTACTAAACACTGGATCAGGCTGCACACTAGTAAGCTCTGTACTAAACACTAGATCAGGCTGCACACTAGTACGCTCTGTACTAAACACTACATCAGGCTGCACACTAGTAAGCTCTGTACTAAACACTAGATCAGGCTGCACACTAGTACGCTCTGTACTAAACACTAGATCAGGCTACACACTAGTACGCTCTGTACTAAACACTAGCTCAGGCTGCACACTAGTACGCTCTGTACTAAACACTGGATCAGGCTGCACATTAGTAAGCTCTGTACTAAACACTACATCAGGCTGCACACTAGTAAGCTCTGTACTAAACACTGGATCAGGCTGCACACTAGTAATCTCTGTACTAAACACTAGATCAGGCTGAACACTAGTACGCTCTGTACTAAACACTAGATCAGGCTGCACACTAGTACACTCTGTACTAAACACTGGATCAGGCTGCACACTAGTACACTCTGTACTAAACACTGGATCAGGCTGCAAACTAGTATGCTAGTATCAGGCAACACATTGCTAGACGATAAGCCCTGTATGTCCCTAGTTTTTGTTGTAGTCTCACTGCTGTATTTATCTACGGGCCCTTTATATCCCTAGCTATCAGGGCCGCAACTAGAAATTTTGGGGCCCCTGACTTAACCATTGATCAGGGCCCCCCCACCCCTTGACACGTGCAATTTTTCACCAAGTAACTAAAACGTATATGCACTTTATTCTTGTGTCTATTTAAACTTGGAAATGTTGTAAAGGTAGTAGCATACACAAACAAGACACACTCATACACTGAAACACACACACACACACTCACACATAAGGATTCACATATAGACACTCTAGCAGACACGCAAAGAAACACACTCAGACACAGACACCCAAACAAACACTTAGCACTTGTTTACATTGACCTGACAAGTAATGAGGTAAACTACAATTTTGTAAAAAAAAAAAAAGGAGATTTAGAAAACAAAATATGGAGTTCTGATTATATTTTTGTAAAGGAAGATGCCAACTGAATGATGACAACAGCATGCAGTAGCTGAAAGGAAGGGCCCTGAACTGCCTAAACAATAATTTAAAGGTTAATTGGTGAATTAGTGACTTCCGGAAAGGTCTTTTAGCTCAAAGTCTGTAGAAAGATGTGAATAATCAGTAGTAAGGTCAAAATGTCCTAAAAAGGAACAGACAATGGACACACACACAAGCTTGCACATACACCCAAGGAAACACCAACATAGACAGCCTCAGAAAACACACAAAGACATACACACACACACAGAGACACCCACAGAAAAACACACAAAGACATACACACACAGAGAGACAACCACATAAAACACACAAAGACACATACAAACACCCCCAGTGAGAAATCCACAGAAAACACACAAAGACATACACACACCCTCACAGAGACACCCACAGAAAACACACACCCTCACAGAGACATCCACAGAAAACACAGACATACACACCCACCCTCACAGAGGCATCCAGAGAAAATACACAAAGACAAACATACACACACTCTCACAGAGACACCCATAGAAAAATCTCAAAGACATATGCACACACCCTCACAGAGAGACCCACAGAAAAAAAATGCATACACACTCATAGAGACACAAACCAAAGCACAAAGACATAAACACAGACACCCACAGAAACACTCACAGGAGTAAAGATTTATGCACCTTGTATCCCCTAAATCAACAGTGTGTGACACGCATGATCAAAAAAATTGCAGCAATTAAGAGATCAGTTTTTAAAGAATCATATTTGTAAATGTGCAAACAAAAATAATTCTGTGAATTCAAAATTGTACATTAATGATCTTGGTAGATTGCTAGATGAAGAAAAATACTTTTAAAAGGTTGACATATGTTTGTTTGTTTTTTCCCCATTTTCCCCAACCAAGAGCACCACTTCAAATATAGTGTACAAATGTTCCCATCTGTCAGCTGTACTTATGGATTTTGAAAATGCTGTACTGTATATGGTCTTGGTGGAACCATAAGCCGTGGTACTCATACCATTAGATCTGGTTAAATGCAGGATTTAGGCTTGTTGGCATGCAATTTTAAACAACTTTCCAATTTACTTCCATTAACAAAATGTGCACAGTCTTTTTATATTTACACTTTTTGAGTCACCAACTCCTACTGAGCATGTGCAAGAATTCACAATATATACGTTTATGCATTTGTGATTGGCTGATGGCTGTCACATAATACAGGGGGAGTGGAAATAGACATAACTTTGCAATTTATTTAACAAAAATCTACTACTTATTTGAACTTCAGACTAAGTGCTATTGCATTGTCTTCTTATCATGCATTTGTTGATTATGCAAATCTACTGTATTGACTGGTCCCTTAAGTTAACCTGTCTCATTTCAAACATTGAGCAATCTTAGTCTGAGAGTATAACATTTTATGCAGATGTAAAAATATAAATGATAAAATGCCTCTTTGCATCTGGAAAGTCCTTGCATAAAGGGGCAGTAAACTGGAATGTAATATATATATATATATATATATATATATATATATATATATATATATATATATATATATATATATATATATATATATATATATATATATATATCTGCCAAAAGGGCACCTACCATTTGTGTATTGAGGAGGAAACATTTCTGCATGGTTTTAAATATAGAATTTTTACAGCATTGTCAATTAATCATAAATACACTGCTGCTAAAAGAAAATGTGTTTTTATGGACCTCTGGCCCCACCATACAACTACTACCACATTGAAATTACAATCTGAAATTGCACAAAGAAATAAAAAACATTTGTTAAGTAAGTCCTACCTTCTCTGCAAATGAAAGTGATCTGCCGTCTGACTCAGGCACACACTGTACAAACAAAGTGCCAAGTCTGTCTCACACTGTGCATAGTGATTTAGTGCACACTCAGAAATCCTCTCAAATGCTAATACTTTACTCCTTGTAATAACATTTCCCATGCTCAATTAGCACTCTGCTGTAGTACCAACTGGTGGCTGCCAAAAAAAAAAAAAACAATTTTTTTTTTTTTTTAGTTCTTGCTTCATGGGGCCCATTGGGCCCCTGACAGCAGTCACCCCTGTCAACCCCTGATGGCAGCCCTGCTAGCTATTGTTGTAGTCTCACTACTGTATTTTTGGGAAGAATTCCACTTGCTAACTATTGGATCAGGATGCACACTAGTACGCTCTGTACTAAACACTAGATCAGGCTGCACACTAGTACGCTCTGTACTAAACACTGTATCAGGCTGCACACTAGTACGCTCTGTACTAAACACTAGATCAGGCTGCACACTAGTAATCTCTGTACTAAACACTGTATCAGGCTGCACACTAGTACGCTCTGTACTAAACACTACATCAGGCTGCACACTAGTAATCTCTGTACTAAACACTAGATCAGGCTGCAAACTAGTACGCTCTGTACTAAACACTAGATCAGGCTGCACACTAGTACGCTCTGTACTAAACACTAGATCAGGCTGCACACTAGTAATCTCTGTACTTAACAATAGATCAGGCTGAACACTAGTAATCTCTGTACTAAACACTAGATCAGGCTGCACACTAGTAAGCTCTGTACTAAACACTAGATCAGGCTGCACACTAGTACGCTCTGTACTAAACACTACATCAGGCTGCACACTAGTACGCTCTGTACTAAACACTAGATCAGGCTGTGCACTAGTAATCTCTGTACTAAACACTAGATCAGGCTGCACACTAGTAAGCTCTGTACTAAACACTAGATCAGGCTGAACACTAGTAATCTCTGTACTAAACACTGTATCAGGCTGCACACTAGTACTCTCTGTACTAAACACTAGATCAGGCTGTGCACTAGTAATCTCTGTACTAAACACTAGATCAGGCTGTGCACTAGTACGCTCTGTACTAAACACTACATCAGGCTGCACACTAGTAAGCTCTGTACTAAACACTAGATCAGGCTGCACACTAGTAAGCTCTGTACTAAACACTGGTTCAGGCTGCACACTAGTACGCTCTGTACTAAACACTGGTTCAGGCTGCACATTAGTAAGCTCTGTACTAAACACTAGATCAGGCTGCACAATAGTAAGCTCTGTACTAAACACTAGATCAGGCTGAACACTAGTAAGCTCTGTACTAAACACTACATCAGGCTGCACACTAGTAATCTCTGTACTAAACACTGTATCAGGCTGTGCACTAGTAAGCTCTGTACTAAACACTAGATCAGGCTGCACACTAGTAAGCTCTGTACTAAACACTAGATCAGGCTGCACACTAGTAATCTGTGTACTAAACACTAGATCAGGCTGCACACTAGTAAGCTCTGTACTAAACACTAGATCAGGCTGCACACTAGTACGCTCTATACTAAACACTAGATCAGGCTGAACACTAGTACGCTCTGTACTAAACACTAGATCAGGCTGCACACTAGTACGCTCTGTACTAAACAATAGATCAGGCTGCACACTAGTACGCTCTGTACTAAACAATAGATCAGGCTGCACACTAGTACGCTCTGTACTAAACACTAGATCAGGCTGCACACTAGTAATCTCTGTACTAAACACTAGATCAGGCTGAACACTAGTACGCTCTGTACTAAACACTGGATCAGGCTGCACACTAGTAAGCTCTGTACTAAACACTAGATCAGGCTGCACACTAGTACGCTCTGTACTAAACACTAGATCAGGCTGCACACTAGTACGCTCTGTACTAAACAATAGATCAGGCTGCACACTAGTACGCTCTGTACTAAACAATAGATCAGGCTGCACACTAGTACGCTCTGTACTAAACACTAGATCAGGCTGCACACTAGTAAGCTCTGTACTAAACACTAGATCAGGCTGCACACTAGTAATCTCTGTACTAAACACTAGATCAGGCTGAACACTAGTACGCTCTGTACTAAACACTGGATCAGGCTGCACACTAGTAAGCTCTGTACTAAACACTAGATCAGGCTGCACACTAGTACGCTCTGTACTAAACACTAGATCAGGCTGCACACTAGTAAGCTCTGTACTAAACACTAGATCAGGCTGCACACTAGTACGCTCTGTACTAAACACTAGATCAGGCTGCACACTAGTAATCTCTGTACTAAACACTAGATCAGGCTGCACACTAGTAAGCTCTGTACTAAACACTAGATCAGGCTGCACACTAGTACGCTCTGTACTAAACACTGGATCAGGCTGCACACTAGTAAGCTCTGTACTAAACACTAGATCAGGCTGCACACTAGTAAGCTCTGTACTAAACACTAGATCAGGCTGCACACTAGTAATCTCTGTACTAAACACTAGATCAGGCTGCACACTAGTAATCTCTGTACTAAACACTAGATCAGGCTGCACACTAGTAATCTCTGTACTAAACACTGGATCAGGCTGCACACTAGTAAGCTCTGTACTAAACACTAGATCAGGCTGCACACTAGTACGCTCTGTACTAAACACTACATCAGGCTGCACACTAGTAAGCTCTGTACTAAACACTAGATCAGGCTGCACACTAGTACGCTCTGTACTAAACACTAGATCAGGCTGCACACTAGTACGCTCTGTACTAAACACTAGCTCAGGCTGCACACTAGTACGCTCTGTACTAAACACTGGATCAGGCTGCACATTAGTAAGCTCTGTACTAAACACTACATCAGGCTGCACACTAGTAAGCTCTGTACTAAACACTGGATCAGGCTGCACACTAGTAATCTCTGTACTAAACACTAGATCAGGCTGAACACTAGTACGCTCTGTACTAAACACTAGATCAGGCTGCACACTAGTACACTCTGTACTAAACACTGGATCAGGCTGCACACTAGTACACTCTGTACTAAACACTGGATCAGGCTGCAAACTAGTATGCTAGTATCAGGCAACACATTGCTAGACGATAAGCCCTGTATGTCCCTAGTTTTTGTTGTAGTCTCACTGCTGTATTTATCTACGGGCCCTTTATATCCCTAGCTATCAGAGCCGCAACTAGAAATTTTGGGGCCCCTGACTTAACCATTGATCAGGCCCCCCCCCCTCCTTTGACACGTGCAATTTTTCACCAAGTAACTAAAACGTATATGCACTTTATTCTTGTGTCTATTTAAACTTGGAAATGTTGTAAAGGTAGTAGCATACACAAACAAGACACACTCATACACTGAAACACACACACACACTCACACATAAGGATTTACATATAGACACTCTAGCAGACACGCAAAGAAACACACTCAGACACAGACACCCAAACAAACACTTAGCACTTGTTTACATTGACCTGACAAGTAATGAGGTAAACTACAATTTTGTAAAAAAAAAAAAAGGAGATTTAGAAAACAAAATATGGAGTTCTGATTATATTTTTGTAAAGGAAGATGCCAACTGAATGATGACAACAGCATGCAGTAGCTGAAAGGAAGGGCCCTGAACTGCCTAAACAATAATTTAAAGGTTAATTGGTGAATTAGTGACTTCCGGAAAGGTCTTTTAGCTCAAAGTCTGTAGAAAGATGTGAATAATCAGTAGTAAGGTCAAAATGTCCTAAAAAGGAACAGACAATGGACACACACACAAGCTTGCACATACACCCAAGGAAACACCAACATAGACAGCCTCAGAAAACACACAAAGACATACACACACACACACAGAGACACCCACAGAAAAACACACAAAGACATACACACACAGAGAGACAACCACATAAAACACACAAAGACACATACAAACACCCCCAGTGAGAAATCCACAGAAAACACACAAAGACATACACACACCCTCACAGAGACACCCACAGAAAACACACACCCTCACAGAGACATCCACAGAAAACACAGACATACACACCCACCCTCACAGAGGCATCCAGAGAAAATACACAAAGACAAACATACACACACTCTCACAGAGACACCCATAGAAAAATCTCAAAGACATATGCACACACCCTCACAGAGAGACCCACAGAAAAAAAATGCATACACACTCATAGAGACACAAACCAAAGCACAAAGACATAAACACAGACACCCACAGAAACACTCACAGGAGTAAAGATTTATGCACCTTGTATCCCCTAAATCAACAGTGTGTGACACGCATGATCAAAAAAATTGCAGCAATTAAGAGATCAGTTTTTAAAGAATCATATTTGTAAATGTGCAAACAAAAATAATTCTGTGAATTCAAAATTGTACATTAATGATCTTGGTAGATTGCTAGATGAAGAAAAATACTTTTAAAAGGTTGACATATGTTTGTTTGTTTTTTCCCCAACCAAGAGCACCACTTCAAATATAGTGTACAAATGTTCCCATCTGTCAGCTGTACTTATGGATTTTGAAAATGCTGTACTGTATATGGTCTTGGTGGAACCATAAGCCGTGGTACTCATACCATTAGATCTGGTTAAATGCAGGATTTAGGCTTGTTGGCATGCAATTTTAAACAACTTTCCAATTTACTTCCATTAACAAAATGTGCACAGTCTTTTTATATTTACACTTTTTGAGTCACCAACTCCTACTGAGCATGTGCAAGAATTCACAATATATACGTTTATGCATTTGTGATTGGCTGATGGCTGTCACATAATACAGGGGGAGTGGAAATAGACATAACTTTGCAATTTATTTAACAAAAATCTACTACTTATTTGAACTTCAGACTAAGTGCTATTGCATTGTCTTCTTATCATGCATATGTTGATTATGCAAATCTACTGTATTGACTGGTCCCTTAAGTTAACCTGTCTCATTTCAAACATTGAGCAATCTTAGTCTGAGAGTATAACATTTTATGCAGATGTAAAAATATAAATGATAAAATGCCTCTTTGCATCTGGAAAGTCCTTGCATAAAGGGGCAGTAAACTGGAATGTAATATATATATATATATATATATATATATATATATATATATATATATATATATATATATATATATATATATATATATATATATATCTGCCAAAAGGGCACCTACCATTTGTGTATTGAGGAGGAAACATTTCTGCATGGTTTTAAATATAGAATTTTTACAGCATTGTCAATTAATCATAAATACACTGCTGCTAAAAGAAAATGTGTTTTTATGGACCTCTGGCCCCACCATACAACTACTACCACATTGAAATTACAATCTGAAATTGCACAAAGAAATAAAAAACATTTGTTAAGTAAGTCCTACCTTCTCTGCAAATGAAAGTGATCTGCCGTCTGACTCAGTCACACACTGTACAAACAAAGTGCCAAGTCTGTCTCACACTGTGCATAGTGATTTAGTGCACACTCAGAAATCCTCTCAAATGCTAATACTTTACTCCTTGTAATAACATTTCCCATGCTCAATTAGCACTCTGCTGTAGTACCAACTGGTGGCTGCCAAAAAAAAAAAAAAAACAATTTTTTTTTTTTTTTTAGTTCTTGCTTCATGGGGCCCATTGGGCCCCTGACAGCAGTCACCCCTGTCAACCCCTGATGGCAGCCCTGCTAGCTATTGTTGTAGTCTCACTACTGTATTTTTGGGAAGAATTCCACTTGCTAACTATTGGATCAGGATGTTTTGTTAACTCATGATCACACTACATTTTCTCTTTCACTTGGTCACATTACCTTTTGCCTG
>NC_069502.1:91833545-91848545 GCF_027579735.1 Bombina bombina | reverse complement strand
TATTATTGTGAATGTAGCACTGTATATAATCTTTGTATGTCTATATTTATTTACAATATACAGTAGTACATATACACACACAGACACCACACACAAACATACACACATACATACGCATACACACACACATATACACAGTACACTACACACACACACACAAGCACACACATACACACACACACACACACACATATATATATATATATATATATATATATATATATATATATATATATATATATATATATATATATATATATATATATATACACACATACACACGCAGACACCTTACACACACAATACACACTACACTACACACACACATATACACACATACACACACACAGACACCTTACACACACACACTACACTACACACACACACACCAGTCAGTTGCAGACAAGATCTCACACCACAGAAAGATCTACACAATTTCATACCCAATTACACATTTTCCCGCTAACAAATTATTGCATATTAATTCCCCTGGCAATTTTATAAAGGTTACATAGACAAGAGGGAAAAAATCCTACATTTTTATTTCACAAATATTTGATTTTGCACATCGTGATTAAATTGCCTACCTATATCCCTTGTATGTGCAGCTCACAAGGATTGTGTTTGTTAATGTATGAATACAGGTTGGAAATATTTTAACAATTGTGTCTTAAGAGGTTTAGAAGATGTTTAGTTATTTTTTTTTAACAATTTACAGAAAAAATATAGTAAGATCCAGAAATGTATTAGTCGTTTATTCATTTGTGTTAATATTTTTACTGAGTTTATTTAAACTTTCTTGCCTCAGGGTACACAAATTGAACTATATTTTCATAAAACCACATAGACAAAATATTTATGAACAATATCAAAAGCTGGAGCATTGCTGTACCTGTAAATACTTTTAAGATACCTGCACAGCTGTCTGGAAATTATTTTATATTAAAACTATTGTTATATTAAATAATCCCATAAACACGTGTGATTTAGCTGTTGATTTGTGAGTCACAACACATAAAAAGACATTTATCACTCAGTAACACTCCTAAAATTCCCCATGGCAGTGCCATCACCATGTTTATTTGCCTTTCATTTACAAAGCTGAATAAATACATTTCTCCAGAATTAATCTGGTGTTTTCTGCAATTGCCAACTGTTTTATTTTTGTTACATATTCCAAATTAAAATCAACGTTCTAAATGTCACATATGAAACAGAACAAGGTGTAGTGACTGCAGTGTCAGTATTTAACTAGATGGGTTTGCATATGTTAGTGTATTATTATTATTATTGTTGCTGTTGGTGTTGTTGTTGTTGTTGTTGTTAATAATAATAATAATAATAATAATAATAATAATTTATGTTGCAATAGTATCACACATGTACATGAAATAGAAGTATGCAATGGTTTGGTAACAAACTGCATATTACTGTTTTATAAAACTGCCATTGGAAACTGTTGCAGAAAAAAATTGACTATAACATAATCAACATATTGTCATAAAGTAATTTAGCCTAAAAATGTCCAGCTGCCTACTAATGTACAAATTACCAACTGGATACTATACATCTCACCCAGAACTTCCTTTTATAAATGTAATCTCATATTGGATTTTATTATGGATATTGCACTATTTTGTTTTATTTTCTACAAGGTATTCGTTTTATTAATTAAAAATGAAAACTATTTTTTTAAGAGGTTTCTTTTTTATGTCCATTAATCTAGTTCTGTGCGATTTTCAGCAGAAAATAAATTTAACTATTCATTTTCTGCTAGTCCCAGATTTGACTTGAAAGGGACATAATGATAGTCAAAATTAAATTTTCATGGTTTAGCCTGAGCCTGCGTCTTTAAAAGACTTTGCCAATTACCTCTTGTCAGTGGCTCAGCAGATGTGTGCAGCTACTTCCCAGTAGATCATCACTGACACTGCCACGAAGCTAAATTTAACTATGCATTTAACCAATTTGCTGGGGTTTAGTCCATTATAATTTGCGAGCAACGGTAGGATAATATAATGCTCTAATATTTTAAAACATTTTAATTTTTTGCAATTTTATGTCCCTTTAATATTTTTACGTGAACAAGAGAAACATTTTGCACACACCATCAATTTAATAGTTCCACAGTCTGATTCATGTTTTATATACATTTCCCACAAATGTATTTTAGTCTTAGCATATATGTGTCAGCTGACAGGCCATGGTTTGCCTGCTAAGTCTGGTTATACGCCCAGTCAGAGGGCAGTGTACCAGGGCTTTACTGTATGGACAAGGTATAATGTGCTGCTGCTCTAGGTGTAAAGTGGGGCTTAATGGACAAAACATTTATGTAGGCACAAATCTGTGCATGCATATATGTGTGTGAATATGTGTGTGCGTGTCTGTGTGTGTCTATGTGTGTCTGTGCAATGTGTGTGCGTGTCTGTGTGTGTCTATGTGTGTCTGTGCAATGTGTGTGCGTGTCTGTGTGTGCCTATGAGTGTCTGATCAATGTGTGTGCGTGTCTGTGTGTGTCTTTGTGTGTCTGTGTAATGTGTGTGCGTGCCTATGTGTGTCTATGTGTGTCTGTGCAATGTGTGTGCGTGCCTGTGTGTGTCTATGTGTTTCTGTTCAATGTGTGTGCATGTCTGTGTGTGTCTATGTGTGTCTGTGCAATGTGTGTGTGTCTCTGTGTGTCTGTGCAATGTGAGTCCGTGTCTGTGGGTGTCTATGTGTGTCTGTGCAATGTGTGTGCGTGTCTGTGCGTGTCTGTGTGTGTCTGTGCAATTTGTGTGTGTCTATATGTTTCTATGTGTGTGTCTATGTGTGTCTGTGTGTGTGTCTGTGTGTGTGTGTCTATGTGTTTCTGTGCAATGTGTGTGCGTGTCTGTGTGTGTCTATGTGTGTCTATGTGTGTGCGTGTCTGTGTGTGTCTATGTGTGTCTGTGCAATTTGTGTGCGTCTCTGTGTGTGTCTATGTGTGTCTGTGCAATGTGTGGTTTGGGATATAACTATTCAGTTTTACAGTGTAAACCAATAGTCAAACTAAAACCATTTAAATGCTACACATGACTTACAAGATAATACAATCACAAGTACCCTGTTCTGCTGTAAGACACATTTGATTTCAGCACCTTGCAAATTGCTCTCCCTTTTGCGTTGTGCATTGATATAACAGTGGTTTTACTTTAAAAAAAAAAGTAGGTCCACCTGAGCTGAGACATTGTATGAAATTGTTTTTGCACAGATTTAATCTAAGAATACTGAGATCAAACAAGCAACATTGTATCCAATCTGCGTAAGAAAGATTATTGCAAATTAACTAGTAACACTGTTTATAATCTTTGTATAACTACACTAATTTACAAAATACTGCAATGTAGTATTGCAGGGACATGGGCTGTGTGTGTGCTGCCATTCTGTGCATTATTAATTCTGTGTGCTGTATGCTCTGCCAGTCTGTACAAGGTGTACTGCAGAGACAGGGCTGTGTTTGTGCTGCCAGTCTGTGTATTATTCACTGTGTGTGCAGGGTTGTATGCGCTGCCAGTTAGGGACAGGGCTGTGTGTGCTGCCAGTCTGTGTATTATTCACTGTGTGTGCAGGGTTGTATGCGCTGCCAGTTCAGGGACAAGGCTGTGTGTGTGCTGCCAGTCTGTGTATTATTCACTGTGTGTGCAGGGTTGTATGCGCTGCCAGTCAGGGACAGGGCTGTGTGTGTGCTGCCAGTCTGTGTATTATTCACTGTGTGTGCAGGGTTGTATGCGCTGCCAGTCAGGGACAGGGCTGTGTGTGTGTGCTGCCAGTCTGTGTATTATTCACTGTGTGTGCAGGGTTGTATGCGCTGCCAGTCAGGGACAGGGCTGTGTGTGTGCTGCCAGTCTGTGTATTATTCACTGTGTGTGCAGGGTTGTATGCGCTGCCAGTCAGGGACAGGGCTGTGTGTGCTGCCAGTCTGTGTATTATTTATTCTGTGTGCTGTATGCGCTGCCAGTCTGTACAAGGTGTACTGCAGAGACAGGGCGGTATTTGTGCTGCCAGTCTGTGTATTATACACTGTGTGTGCAGGGTTGTATGTGCTGCCAGCATGGCCGGCTCAAGATATTGTGCTGCCTGGGTCTGAGAAAGAAATTACGCCCCCTGTAGTAACATTACTGATTAGCATATCAACCTACTAGCCTGACTGCTGACCTTCCTAAGCCTACCTACCTGCATGCAACCAATGCTTATGAATAATTGTGCAAAAAGTGGAAAGGAAGTTAGGGAAGAGATGCCTTGTCCACATTGAATGTTGCCCCTGATTTGTTTTTTGTCTTTCTGCAAGATGAGGTTATGTTGCTGGTAGACTGCGATTTCCCCCATGAAGACAGAGGATGGGAGTGGTCTGGGTCTGACATTGACAGACTCAGTCACTGAAGTGCTGTCCCTTGTCAAGTGCTGCCTGGGTCCGTTGGACCCTCTTGGTCCCATGGTTGAGCCAGCCCTGGCTGCCAGTCAGGGACAGGGCTGTGTGTGCTGCCAGTCTGTGTATTATTCACTGTGTGTGCAGGGTTGTATGTGCTGCCAGTTAGGGACCGGGCTGTGTGTGTGCTGCCAGTCTGTGTATTATTCACTGTGTGTGCAGGGTTGTATGAGCTGCCAGTCAGGGACAGGGCTGTGTGTGTTCTGCCAGTCTGTGTATTATTCACTGTGTGTGCAGGGTTGCATGTGCTGCCAGTCAGGGACAGGGCTGTGTGTGCTGCCAGTCCATGTATTATTCACTGTGTGTGCAGGGTTGTATGCACTGCCAGTCAGGGACAGGGCTGTGTGTGCGGCCAATCTGTGTATTATTCACTGTGTGTGCAGGGTTGTATGCGCTGCCAGTCAGGGACAGGGCTGTGTGTGCTGCCAGTCTGTGTATTATTCACTGTGTGTGCAGGATTGTATGTGCTGCCAGTTAGGGACCGGGCTGTGTGTGTGCTGCCAGTCTGTGTATTATTCACTGTGTGTGCAGGGTTGTATGAGCTGCCAGTCAGGGACAGGGCTGTGTGTGTGCTGCCAGTCTGTGTATTATTCACTGTGTGTGCAGGGTTGCATGCGCTGCCAGTCAGGGACAGGGCTGTGTGTGCTGCCAGTCCGTGTATTATTCACTGTGTGTGCAGGGTTGTATGCACTGCCAGTCAGGGACAGGGCTGTGTGTGCGGCCAATCTGTGTATTATTCACTGTGTGTGCAGGGTTGCATGCGCTGCCAGTCAGGGACAGGGCTGTGTGTTCTGCCAGTCTGTGTATTATTCACTGTGTGTTCAGGGTTGTATGCGCTGCCAGTCAGGGACAGGGCTGTGTGTGTGCTGCCAGTCTGTGTATTATTCACTGTGTGTGCAGGGTTGCATGCGCTGCCAGTCAGGGACAGGGCTGTGTGTGCTGCCAGTCTGTGTATTATTCACTGTGTGTGCAGGGTTGTATGCACTGCCAGTCAGGGACAGGGCTGTGTGTGCGGCCAATCTGTGTATTATTCACTGTGTGTGCAGGGTTGCATGCGCTGCCAGTCAGGGACAGGGCTGTGTGTGCTGCCAGTCTGTGTATTATTCACTGTGTGTGCAGGGTTGTATGCGCTGCCAGTCAGGGACAGGGCTTTGTGTGTGCTGCCAGTCTGTGTATTATTCACTGTGTGTGCAGGGATGTATGCTATGCCAGTCTGTACAATGTGTACTATAGGAATAGGGCTGTATGCCAGTAGCTGAGCATGATGCCACACTGTGCAGTGAGTACTGTAGGGTAAGGTTAGTGCTTGATACCATGTATTCTGTAATGGGATAGTTTACACTGATGCCACTTTTCACAAAGTATATTTTATGGGCATAGCTGAGCATGATGCCAGTCTGTGCAGTGTGTAATGTATGGGCACAGCTGAGCATGGTGCCAGTCTGTTCAGTGTGTACCCAAGGGACAGGATTGTGCATCCAGTCAGTGCAATGTGTACTGTAGTGACAGAATTGTTCACAATGCCATTCTATGCATTGTGTGCTATAAGGGGACAGTTGAGCATGATGCCAGTCTGTTCAGTGTGTACTGCAGGGGCATAGATGAGCATGATACCAATCTGTTCAGTGTGAACTGTAGGGGAATAGATGAACATGATGCCAGTCTGTGCAGTGTGTAATGTAGGGGCATAGATGAACATGATGCCAGTCTGTGCAGTGCATAATGTAGGGGCATAGATGAGCATGATACCAGTCTGTGCAGTGTGTACTGTAGGGGCATAGATGAGCATGATACCAATCTGTTCAGTGTGAACTGTAGGGGAATAGATGAACAGGATGCCAGTCTGTGCAGTGTGTAATGTAGGGGCATAGATGAACATGATGCCAGTCTGTGCAGTGTGTAATGTAGGGGCATAGATGAACATGATTCCAGTCTGTGCAGTGTATACTGTTGAGGCATAGATGAACATGATGCCAGTCTGTGCAGTGTGTAATGTAGGGGCATAGATGAACATGATGCCAGTCTGTGCAGTGTATACTGTTGAGGCATAGATGAACACGATGCCAGTCTGTGCAGTGTATACTGTTGAGACATAGCTGAGCATAATGCCAGTCTGTGCAGTGTGTACTGTAGGGGAATATATGAACATGATGCCAGTCTGTGCAGTGTGTACTGTTGGGGCATAGCTGAACATGATGCCAATCTGTGCAGTGTGTAATGTAGGGGAATAGATTAGCATGATTCCAGTCTGTGCAGTGTGTACTGTAGGGGCATAGATGATCATGATGCCAGTCTGTGCAGTGTGTACTGTTGGGGCATAGCTGAACATTATGCCAGTCTGTGCAGTGTGTAATGTAGGGGAATAGATGAGCATGATGCCAGTCTGTGCAGTGTGTACTGTTGGGGCATAGCTGAACATGATGCCAGTCTGTGCAGTGTGTAATGTAGTACAATAGATGAGCATGATGCCAGTCTGTGCAGTGTGTACTGTTGAGGCATAGATGAACATGATGACAGTCTGTGCAGTGTATACTTTTGAGGCATAGCTGAGCATGATGCCAGTCTGTGCAGTGTGTACTGTAGGGGAATAGATGAACATGATGCCAGTCTGTGCAGTGTATATTGTTGAGGCATAGCTGAGCATGATGCCAGTCTGTGCAGTGTGTACTGTAGGGGAATAGATAAGCATGATGCCAGTCTGTGCAGTGTGTACTGTTGGGGCACAGATGAGCATGATGCCAGTCTGTGCAGTGTGTACTGTTGGGACATAGCTGAACATGATGCCAGTCTGTGCAGTGTGTAATGTAGGGGAATAGATGAGCATGATGCCAGTATGTGCAGTGTGTAATGTAGGGGAATAGATGAGCATGATGCCAGTCTGTGCAGTGTGTACTGTTGGGGCATAGCTGAACAGGATGCCAGTCTGTGCAGTGTGTACTGTTGGGACATAGCTGAGCATGATACCAGTCTGTGCAGTGTATACTGTTGAGGCATAGCTGAGCATGATGCCAGCCTGTGCAGTGTGTAATGTAGGGGAATAGATGAGCATGATGCCAGTCTGTGCAGTGTGTACTGTTGGGGCATAGCTGAACATGATGCCAATCTGTGCAGTGTGTAATGTAGGGGAATAGATTAGCATGATTCCAGTCTGTGCAGTGTGTACTGTAGGGGCATAGATGATCATGATGCCAGTCTGTGCAGTGTGTACTGTTGGGGCATAGCTGAACATTATGCCAGTCTGTGCAGTGTGTAATGTAGGGGAATAGATGAGCATGATGCCAGTCTGTGCAGTGTGTACTGTTGGGGCATAGCTGAACATGATGCCAGTCTGTGCAGTGTGTAATGTAGTACAATAGATGAGCATGATGCCAGTCTGTGCAGTGTGTACTGTTGAGGCATAGATGAACATGATGACAGTCTGTGCAGTGTATACTTTTGAGGCATAGCTGAGCATGATGCCAGTCTGTGCAGTGTGTACTGTAGGGGAATAGATGAACATGATGCCAGTCTGTGCAGTGTATATTGTTGAGGCATAGCTGAGCATGATGCCAGTCTGTGCAGTGTGTACTGTAGGGGAATAGATAAGCATGATGCCAGTCTGTGCAGTGTGTACTGTTGGGGCACAGATGAGCATGATGCCAGTCTGTGCAGTGTGTACTGTTGGGACATAGCTGAACATGATGCCAGTCTGTGCAGTGTGTAATGTAGGGGAATAGATGAGCATGATGCCAGTATGTGCAGTGTGTAATGTAGGGGAATAGATGAGCATGATGCCAGTCTGTGCAGTGTGTACTGTTGGGGCATAGCTGAACAGGATGCCAGTCTGTGCAGTGTGTACTGTTGGGACATAGCTGAGCATGATACCAGTCTGTGCAGTGTATACTGTTGAGGCATAGCTGAGCATGATGCCAGCCTGTGCAGTGTGTAATGTAGGGGAATAGATGAGCATGATGCCAGTCTGTTCAGTGTGTAATGTTGGGGCATAGCTGAACAGGATGCCAGTCTTTGCAGTGTATACTGTTGGGACATAGCTGAGCATGATGCCAGTCTGTGCAGTGTGTAATGTTGGGGCATAGCTGAGCATGATACCAGTCTGTGTAGTGTATACTGTTGGGACATAGCTGAACATGACACCAGTATGTGCAGTGTGAAATGTTGGGGCTTAACTGAGCATGATCCCAGTTTGTGCAGTGTATAGTGTTGGGACATAGCTGAGCATGACACCAGTCTGTGCAGTGCATACTGTTGGGACATAGCTGAGCATGCCACCAGTCTGTGCAGTGTATACTGTTGGGTCATAGCTGAACATGATGCCAGTCTGTGCAGTGTATACTGTTGGGTCATAGCTGAACATGATGCCAGTCTGTGCAGTGTATACTGTTGGGACATAGCGGAGCATGATGCCAGTTTGGGGCATAGCTGAACAGGATGCCAGTCTGTGCAGTGTGTACTGTTGGGGCATAGCTGAGCATGATACCAGTCTGTGCAGTGTATACTGTTGGGACTTAGCGGAGCATGATACCAGTCTGTGCAGTGTATACTGTTGGCACATAGCTGAGCATGATGCCAGTCTGTGCAGTGTGTACTATTGGGGCATAGCTGAGCATGATACCAGTCTGTGCAGTGTATACTTTTGGGACATAGCTGATCATGATGCTAGTCTGTGCAGTGTGTACTGTTGGGACATAGCTGCAGCATGATACCAGTCTGTGCAGTGTATACTGAAGTGGCATAGCTGAGCATGATGCCAGTCTGTGCAGTGTATACTGTTGGGACATAGCTGAGCATGATGCTAGTCTGTGCAGTGTGTACTGTTGGGACATAGCTGAGCATGATGCTAGTCTGTGCAGTGTATACTGTTGGGACATAGCTGAGCATGATGCCAGTCTGTGCAGTGTATACTGTTGGGAAATAACTGAGCATGACACCAGTCTGTGCAGTGTATACTGTTGGGACATAGCTGAGCATGATACCAGTCTGTGCAGTGTATACTGTTGGGAAATAGCTGAGCATGATGCCAGTCTGTGCAGTGTATACTGTTGGGACATAGCTGAGCATGATGCTAGTCTGTGCAGTGTGAAATGTTGGGGCATAGCTGAACATGATGCCAGTCTGTGCAGTGTGTAATGTAGGGGCATAGATGAGCATGATACCAGTCTGTGCAGTGCGTACTGTTGGGGCATAGCTGAACAGGATGCCAGTCTGTGCAGTGTGTACTGTTGTTTCATAGCTGAACATGATGCCAGTCTGTGCAGTGTGTACTGTTGGGGCATAGCTGAACAGGATGCCAGTCTGTGCAGTGTGAACTGTTGTGGCATAGCTGAGCATGATTTTATTATTATTATCAGTTATTTGTAGAGCATAAACAGATTCCGCAGCGCTGATGCCAGTCTGTGCAGTGTGTACTGTTGGGGTATAGCTGAGCATGATGCCAGTCTGTGCAGTGCATATGGTAGTGGCATATATGAACATGATGCCAGTCTGCGCAGTGTGTACTGTTGGGGCATAGCTGAGCATGGTGCCAGTCTGTGCAGTGTTTACCATAGGAACAGTACATACAAACACAATCCAAATACAACACCTGCTTGTGTGAGTGCACGCTGTATCCAGGATTCCGCAGAGTCCTCCACATGCAGAAACAACGATAACAAGCAGCACTTCTTAAAGGGACAGGAAACCCATTTTTTTTTCTTTCATGATTTAGAAAGGGCATGCAGTTTTAAACAACTTTCCAATTTACTTCTATTATCTAATTTGGTTCATTCTCTTAACATCCTTTATTGAAAAGCATATCTACATAGACTCAGTAGCTGCTGATTGGTGGCTGCACATAGATGCCTTGTGTGATTGGCTCACCCATGTGCATTGCTATTACTTCAATAAATTATATCTAAAGAATGAAGCAAATTAGATAATAGAAGTAAATTGGAATGTTGTTCAAAATTGTATTCTCTATCTAAATCATGAAAAATATATTTTGGGTTTCATGTCCCTTTAAGGTTAAAAGACCTTTATTACAAAAGATTGGTCACCAACAAATAAACAAACGTCATTTCAGATATTTAATCCTTAATCATGTCTGCAAATATCCGAAACATTGCTTGTTTATTTGTTGGTGACCAATATTTTGTAATAAAGGTCTTTTAACCTTAAAGGCACATTATACACTAATTTTTTCTTTGCATAAATGTTTTGTAGATGATCTATTTATATAGCCCATAAAGTTTTTTTTTTAAATAAATGTATAGTTTTGCTTATTTTTAAATAACATTGCTCTGATTTTCAGATTCCTAACCAAGCCCCAAAGTTTTATGTGAATACGCTCGACTACCTACTCCAGCTTGCTCCTGTTTGTGTAAAGGGTCTTTTCACATGCAAAAGAAGGGGGAGGGGGGGGGGGGAGTGTCTTATTTGCCACTTGCAGTGGGCTTTCCAGCTACCTTTTCAACAGAGCCAAACTGACAGCTTCTAAGTACGTTTTTAAACCATTTTATACTGGATTTTTATATCAGTATCTGTGCATCTTATTCTTTATAGTAGTGTCTATTACATGCAGTTATATGAAAATTAGTGTATACTGTCCCTTTAAGAAGTGCGGCTGATTATCGTCGTTTCTAACATAGGAACAGTAGTGCATGATGCCAGTCAGTGCAATATATAAGCAAGACTGGATACTGTAAATCTAGTCTTTAATTATGTATATAAACAAATATTCTCCTGTGTCAGGCCACAGTTGCAGGTTGAGAGTTTACTTTTAGGAGTTTTCCAGTAATCAAGAGCTCATTATTTTCTTTCCATATATTAGGGTGACAAATTAGGTTGCACATTCAAACTCTGGTTAATGCCTTTAAAGGGACACTGAACCCAATTTTTTTTCAGATAGAGCATGCAATTTTAAGCAACTTTCTAATTTACTCCTACTATCAATTTTTCTTCGTTCTCTTGCTATCTTTATTTAAAAAAGAAGGCATCTAAGCTAAGGAGCCAGACAATTTTTGGTTTAGAACCATGGACAGCACTTGTTTTATTGGTGCTGTCCAATCAGCAAGGACAACCCAGGTTGTTCACCAAAAATGGGCCGGCATCTAAAATTAAATTCTTGCTTTTCAAATAAAGATGCCAAGAGAATGAAGAATATTTGATAATAGGAGTAAATTGGAAAGTTGCTTAAAATTGCATGCTCTATCTGAATCACAAAAGAAAAAAAAAATTGGGTTCAGTGTCCCTTTAAGTTTATAGTAGATGTCGATGAGTTGCCACCTATGTGTCAGTTGTATCAGATGTGTCTGGTCCAGCACAGCCATATCCATGCTCTATGTGCATGCAATCACCTGGGGCCTGATTTTTTATTGTTCAAATAGCATTTAGCACATGGGGAATGGTGGCAGCTGTTGCTTAGTGCCACTGAAGCTTCAAGAGTAGTGGGAATGTACAGCCACTTCCACTATTCATTTCATAAGCACTTATTTTTGAAAAAAAAACAACAATTTTATTATAAAAATTATATACATTGGCTTTTTGATTTTTGGCTATGATTTAGATTATGAGCATGGTCATGTTTTTGTTTAGATAGACCTTCCACCAAGTCCGGGATGGTACCATTGGCTTTCAAGCCTTAGGAATGCCTTGCCACCTTTAAGTAGCTAGTGGTAGCTGCCCCTTGGAGTGTTCCAACCCTGGAGAATTTTGGCAGTGGCAGGGGGAATATTTCAGACTTTTATCTAGGGCCTCGGTTAAACATGGAGGAAAGATCTGCTTGTATCTTCAGAACATTTTGGCTGGAGCAGCAAAAAGAGTAAAAGGGTCCTCAAGC
Source organism: Bombina bombina (assembly GCF_027579735.1). Taxonomy (NCBI): domain Eukaryota; kingdom Metazoa; phylum Chordata; class Amphibia; order Anura; family Bombinatoridae; genus Bombina; species Bombina bombina. The sequence continues at coordinate 91,836,288 of NC_069502.1, read as the reverse complement.
TCTCAAGGTACAGGGAGCTGAAGACTGACAATGCCCTTTCTCTCCCCAGAACACTGGCACAACCATAATGGCAAAGCAAAGAAAAATGTGCTCATTATCAGAGTATAGATACTATAAAGTGCTTATATAGTGCAGCAGGTTAATTATCGGTGTAAGATTCTCAGCAGAATTTTACAGTTCAGTATTATTATTATCAACCACTGTACAGCACGGCATGCACATAGATCTTCATTATATATAGTAGCATACTCATTATCAGTGCGTAAATATACTCAGCATTATTATATACAGCACGGCATGCACATAGATCTTCATTATATATAGTAGCATACTCATTATCAGTGCGTAAATATACTCAGCATTATTATATACAGCACGGCATGCACATAGATCTTCATTATATATAGTAGCATACTCATTATCAGTGAGTAAATATACTCAGCATTATTATATACAACACGGCATGCACATAGATCTTAATTATATATAGTAGCATATTCATTATCAGTGCGTAAATATACTCAGCATTATTATATACAGCACGGCATGCACATAGATTTTCATTATATATAGTAGCATACTCATTATTAGTGCGTAAATATACTCAGCATTATTATAAACAGCACGGCATGCACATAGATCTTCATTATATATAGTAGCATACTCATTATCAGTGCGTAAATATACTCAGCATTATTATTTACAGCACGGCATGCACATAGATCTTCATTATATATAGTAACATACTCATTATCAGTGCGTAAAATTTACTTAGCATTATTATATACAGCACGGCATGCACATAGATCTTTATTATATATAGTAGCATACTCATTATCATTGCGTAAATATACTCAGCATTATTATATACAGCACGGCATGCACATAGATCTTCATTATATATAGTAGCATACTCATTATCAGTGCGTAAATATACTCAGCATTATTATATACAGCACGGCATGCACATAGATCTTCATTATATATAGTAGCATACTCATTATCAGTGCGTAAATATACTCAGCATTATTATATACAGCACGGCATGCACATAGATCTTCATTATATATAGTAGCATACTCATTATCAGTGCGTAAATATACTCAGCATTATTATATACAGCACGGCATGCACATAGATCTTCATTATATATAGTAGCATACTCATTATCAGTGAGTAAATATACTCAGCATTATTATATACAACACGGCATGCACATAGATCTTAATTATATATAGTAGCATATTCATTATCAGTGCGTAAATATACTCAGCATTATTATATACAGCACGGCATGCACATAGATTTTCATTATATATAGTAGCATACTCATTATTAGTGTGTAAATATACTCAGCATTATTATAAACAGCACGGCATGCACATAGATCTTCATTATATATAGTAGCATACTCATTATCAGTGCGTAAATATACTCAGCATTATTATTTACAGCACGGCATGCACATAGATCTTCATTATATATAGTAACATACTCATTATCAGTGCGTAAAATTTACTTAGCATTATTATATACAGCACGGCATGCACATAGATCTTTATTATATATAGTAGCATACTCATTATCATTGCGTAAATATACTCAGCATTATTATATACAGCACGGCATGCACATAGATCTTCATTATATATAGTAGCATACTCATTATCAGTGCGTAAATATACTCAGCATTATTATATACAGCACGGCATGCACATAGATCTTCATTATATATAGTAGCATACTCATTATCAGTGCGTAAATATACTCAGCATTATTATATACAGCACGGCATGCACATAGATCTTCATTATATATAGTAGCATACTCATTATCAGTGCGTAAATATACTCAGCATTATTATATACAGCACGGCATGCACATAGATCTTCATTATATATAGTAGCATACTCATTATCAGTGCGTAAATATACTCAGCATTATTATATACAGAACGGCATGCACATAGATCTTCATTATATATAGTAGCATACTCATTATCAGTGCGTAAATATACTCAGCATTATTATATACAGCACGGCATGCACATAGATCTTCATTATATATAGTAGCATACTCATTATCAGTGCGTAAATATACTCAGCATTATTATATACAGCACGGCATGCACATAGATCTTCATTATATATATAGTAGCATACTCATTATCAGTGCGTAAATATACTCAGCATTATTATATACAGCACGGCATGCACATAGATCTTCATTATATATAGTAGCATACTCATTATCAGTGCGTAAATATACTCAGCATTATTATATACAGCACGGCATGCACATAGATCTTCATTATATATAGTAGCATACTCATTATCAGTGCGTAAATATACTCAGCATTATTATATACAGAACGGCATGCACATAGATCTTCATTATATATAGTAGCATACTCATTATCAGTGCGTAAATATACTCAGCATTATTATATACAGAACGGCATGCACATAGATCTTCATTATATATAGTAGCATACTCATTATCAGTGCGTAAATATACTCAGCATTATTATATACAGCACGGCATGCACATAGATCTTCATTATATATAGTAGCATACTCATTATCAGTGCGTAAATATACTCAGCATTATTATATACAGCACGGCATGCACATAGATCTTCATTATATATAGTAGCATACTCATTATCAGTGCGTAAATATACTCAGCATTATTATATACAGCACGGCATGCACATAGATCTTCATTATATATAGTAGCATAC
>NC_069502.1:91828545-91831045 GCF_027579735.1 Bombina bombina | reverse complement strand
AGTCATCTCAGTAGCATAAAGAGTTTTGCCACTATCAAATAGATTTAAAAAAAAAAATATTTTTATTGGTATTTAAATACAGAACACTTTCCAAGTCTCAAGCAACATGATAATGAGCTCCGCGCCGGATGGATGAAGATAGAAGACGACGCCTGGATGAACATGTCTACCGGTCCGGATGTCCTCTTCTTGCCGGATAGGATGAAGACTTTGGACCCTCTAGAGGACCTCTTCTTGCCGGATATGATGAAGACTTCGTACCCTCTTCTGGCCGGATCAGTGATACCCGGTGTGGTGAAGATAAGGTAGGAGATCTTCAGGGGCTTAGTGGGTTGTAATGTTGGGGGGGGGGATTGTATGTTTTTTTTAAATGCAAAAGAGCTGATTTCTTTGGGGCATGCCCCGCAAAAGGCACTTTTAAGGGCTGGTAAGGTAAAAGAGCTGTTAACTTTTTATTTTAGAATAGGGTAGGGCATTTTTTTTATTTTGGGGGGCTTTGTTATTTTTTTAGGGGGCTTAGAGTAGGTGTAATTAGGTTAAAATTCTTGTAATCTTTTTTTATTTTTTGTAATTTAGTGTTTATTTTTTTTGTAATTTAGTTTAGTTGATTTAATTGTAGATAATTGTAGGTAGTTTAGTTTATTAATTTATTGATAGTGTAGTGTTAGGTTTAATTGAAACTTAGGTTAGGATTTATTTTACAGGTAATTTTGTAATTATTTTAACTATGTAGCTATTAAATAGTTAATAACTATTTAATAGCTATTGTACCTAGTTAAAATAAATACAAAGTTGCCTGTAAAATAAATATAAATCCTAAAATAGCTACAATATAATTATTCATTATATTGTAGCTATATTAGGGTTTATTTTACAGTTAAGTATTTAGCTTTAAATAGGATTAATTTATTTAATAAGAGTTAATTTATTTAGATTAAAATTATATTTAATTTAGGGGGGTGTTAGGGTTAGACTTAGCTTTAGGGGTTAATACATTTATTAGAGTAGCGGCAAGGTCCGGTCGGCAGATTAGGGGTTAATACTTGAAGTTAGGTGTTGCTGATGTTAGGGAGGGCAGATTAGGGGTTAATACTATTTATTATAGGGTTTTTGAGGCGGGAGTGAGGCGGTTTAGGCGAGGTCCGGTTTGCAGATTAGGGGTTAATAAGTGTAGGTAGGTAGCAGCGACGTTGGGGGGGGCAGATTAGGGGTTAATAAATATTATGTAGGTGTCAGCGATGTTAGGGGCAGTAGATTAGGGGTACATAGGGATAATGTAGGTTGCAGCGGTGTGCGGTCGGCAGATTAGGTGTTTAAAAAATTATTATAGTGGCGGCCTTGTGGGGGGACCTCGGTTTAGGGGTACATAGGTAGTTTATGGGTGTTAGTGTACTTTAGAGCACAGTAGTTAAGAGCTTTATGAACCGGCGTTAGCCCATAAAGCTCTTAACTCCTGACTTTTTTCTGCGGCTGGAGTCTTGTCGGTAGAGGGTCTAATGCTCACTTCAGCAAAGACTCTAAATACTGGCGTTAGGAAGATCCCATTGAAAAGATAGGATACGCAATTGACGTAAGGGGATCTGCGGTATGGAAAAGTTGCGGCTGGAAAGTGAGCGTTAGACCCTTTCCTGACTGACTCTAAATACCAGCGGGCGGCCAAAACCAGCGTTAGGACCCCTTAACGCTGGTTTGGACGGCTAACGCAAAACTCTAAATCTAGGTTATAGTCTTATTGAGTGTTAAAGGCACATTGTTAAAATAGATTTCTTGCGTGTCACTCTAATTATGAGGGCCACCATTTTGGAACCTTGGTTACTTGGCAGGTATCTTAAGAAAAGTTTCTGCACATGTGCAAACACATCAGCACTGGAGTGCAAGGAAAGGTACATTTCAACATGGCAGCACTCATGACTAGCATGAGGCGGGGAATAATCTTAAAGGGCCATTATACACTAGAATTTTCTTAGCATAAATGTTTTGTAGATGATCCATTTATGTAGCCCATACAGTTTTTTTTGTTTTTCTTAAATATATAGTTTTGCTTATTTTTAAATAAAATTGCTCTGATTTTCAGACTCATAACCAAGCCCCAAGGTTTTAGGAGAATACCGACGTATATCTACTCCAGCTTGCTTCTGTTTGTGTAAAGAGTCTTCTCATATGCAAAGGAAGGGGGAGGGTATGATATATCCCACTTGCAGTGGGTGTTCCAGTAACCTTTTAAACAGAGCTAAACTGGAAGCTTCTAAGTAAGTTTTTAATTAGTTTTAAACTGGATTTTTATATCAGTATCTGTGTATATTATTCTTTATAGTAGTGTCTATTACATGCAGTTTTATGAAAATTGGTGTATACTGTCCCTTTAAAACTATGCAAATAAAATATATTTAGTGTTTAATGTCCCTTTAATTGTTGTCTCAGGTCTTTTATCAACATATTTCATAATGATTTTTCAGCCAATCATCAAATAAACAGTGGTAACATGTGCCCTATCCCCTAT